>NW_027250722.1:96150-111150 GCF_044704955.1 Pristiophorus japonicus | reverse complement strand
AGGAGATTTACCAGGATGTTGCACTGGAGAGGGTACAGAGGAGATTTACCAGGATATTGCCGGGACTGGAGAATTTTAGCGATGAGGAAAGATTGGATTGGCTGGGGTTGTTTTCTGTGGAACAGAGGAGGCTGAGGGGAGACCTGATTGAGGTGTATAAAATGATGAGGGGCCTGGATAGAGTGGATAGGACGGACCTCTTTTCCTCGACAGAGGGGTCAACAACCAGGGGTCGTGGATTGAAAGTAATTGCGTGGTGGTTTAGGGGGGAATTGAGGGGAAATGTCTTCAGCCAGAGGGTGGTGAGGGTCTGGGGCAGGGTCTGGAACTCACGGCCTGAAAGGGCAGTAGAGGCAGAAACCCTCACCACCTTGAAGTGCCGTAACCCACAGGGCTACGGACCCAGAGCGGGAAAGTGGGAGGAGGCCGGGATATCTCCTGGTCGACCGGCATGGACAGATGGGCCGAATGGCCTCCTGCCCCGCTGTAAATCTCTCTGTAAATTTCTATGGTTCTATGACAGTATGAGGGAGCGGGATTAACATCAGTACAGATACAGTCAGTAACACAGGGTGCTGGGGGAGAGGGGTTACTGAGTGACAGTGTGAGGGAGCTGGATTAACATCAGTACAGATACAGTCAGTAACACAGGGCGCTGGGGGAGAGGGGTTACTGAGTGACAGTGTGAGGGAGATTAACATCAGTACAGATACAGTCAGTAACACAGGGTGCTGGGGGAGAGGGGTTACTGAGTGACAGTGTGAGGGAGATTAACATCAGTACAGATACAGTCAATAACACAGGGCGCTGGGGGAGAGGGGTTACTGAGTGACAGTGTGAGGGAGCTGGATTAACATCAGTACAGATACAGTCAGTAACACAGGGCGCTGGGGGAGAGGGGTTACTGAGTGACAGTGTGAGGGAGCTGGATTAACATCAGTACAGATACAGTCAGTAACACAGGGTGCTGGGGGAGAGGGGTTACTGAGTGACAGTGTGAGGGAGCTGGATTAACATCAGTACAGATACAGTCAGTAACACAGGGCGCTGGGGGAGAGGGGTTACTGAGTGACAGTGTGAGGGAGCTGGATTAACATCAGTACAGATACAGTCAGTAACACAGGGCGCTGGGGGAGAGGGGTTACTGAGTGACAGTGTGAGGGAGCTGGATTAACATCAGTACAGATATAGTCATTAACACAGGGTGCTGGGGGAGAGGGGTTACTGAGTGACAGTGTGAGGGAGCTGGATTAACATCAGTACAGATACAGTCAGTAACACAGGGTGCTGGGGGAGTGGGGTTACTGAGTGACAGTGTGAGGGAGCTGGATTAACATCAGTACAGATACAGTCAGTAACACAGGGTGCTGGGGGAGAGGGGTTACTGAGTGACAGTGTGAGGGTGCTGGATTAACATCAGTGCAGATACAGTCAGTAACACAGGGTGCTGGGGGAGAGGGGTTACTGAGTGACACTGTGAGGGAGCTAGATTAACATCAGTACAGATACAGTCAGTAACACAGGGCGCTGGGGGAGAGGGGTTACTGAGTGACAGTGTGAGGGAGCTGGATTAACATCAGTACAGATACAGTCAGTAACACAGGGTGCTGGGGGAGAGGGGTTACTGAGTGACAGTGTGAGGGAGCTGGATTAACATCAGTACAGATACAGTCAGTAACACAGAGCGCTGGGGGAGAGGGGTTACTGAGTGACAGTGTGAGGGAGCTGGATTAACATCAGTACAGATACAGTCAGTAACACAGAGCGCTGGGGGAGAGGGGTTACTGAGTGACAGTGTGAGGGAGCTGGATTAACATCAGTACAGGTACAGTCAGTAACACAGGGTGCTGGGGGAGAGGGGTTACTGAGTGACAGTGTGAGGGGGATTAACATCAGTACAGATACAGTCAGTAACACAGGGTGCTGGGGGAGAGGGGTTACTGAGTGACAGTGTGAGGGAGATTAACATCAGTACAGATACAGTCAGTAACACAGGGTGCTGGGGGAGAGGGGTTACTGAGTGACAGTGTGAGGGTGCTGGATTAACATCAGTACAGATACAGTCAGTAACACAGGGTGCTGGGGGAGAGGGGTTACTGAGTGACAGTGTGAGGGAGATTAACATCAGTACAGATACAGTCAGTAACACAGGGTGCTGGGGGAGAGGGGTTACTGAGTGACAGTGTGAGGGTGCTGGATTAACATCAGTACAGATACAGTCAGTAACACAGGGTGCTGGGGGAGAGGGGTTACTGAGTGACAGTGTGAGGGAGATTAACATCAGTACAGATACAGTCAGTAACACAGGGCGCTGGGGGAGAGGGGTTACTGAGTGACAGTGTGAGGGAGCTGGATTAACATCAGTACAGATACAGTCAGTAACACAGGGTGCTGGGGGAGAGGGGTTACTGAGTGACAGTGTGAGGGTGCTGGATTAACATCAGTGCAGATACAGTCAGTAACACAGGGTGCTGGGGGAGAGGGGTTACTGAGTGACACTGTGAGGGAGCTAGATTAACATCAGTACAGATACAGTCAGTAACACAGGGCGCTGGGGGAGAGGGGTTACTGAGTGACAGTGTGAGGGAGCTGGATTAACATCAGTACAGATACAGTCAGTAACACAGGGTGCTGGGGGAGAGGGGTTACTGAGTGACAGTGTGAGGGAGCTGGATTAACATCAGTACAGATACAGTCAGTAACACAGAGCGCTGGGGGAGAGGGGTTACTGAGTGACAGTGTGAGGGAGCTGGATTAACATCAGTACAGATACAGTCAGTAACACAGAGCGCTGGGGGAGAGGGGTTACTGAGTGACAGTGTGAGGGAGCTGGATTAACATCAGTACAGGTACAGTCAGTAACACAGGGTGCTGGGGGAGAGGGGTTACTGAGTGACAGTGTGAGGGGGATTAACATCAGTACAGATACAGTCAGTAACACAGGGTGCTGGGGGAGAGGGGTTACTGAGTGACAGTGTGAGGGAGATTAACATCAGTACAGATACAGTCAGTAACACAGGGTGCTGGGGGAGAGGGGTTACTGAGTGACAGTGTGAGGGTGCTGGATTAACATCAGTACAGATACAGTCAGTAACACAGGGTGCTGGGGGAGAGGGGTTACTGAGTGACAGTGTGAGGGAGATTAACATCAGTACAGATACAGTCAGTAACACAGGGTGCTGGGGGAGAGGGGTTACTGAGTGACAGTGTGAGGGTGCTGGATTAACATCAGTACAGATACAGTCAGTAACACAGGGTGCTGGGGGAGAGGGGTTACTGAGTGACAGTGTGAGGGAGATTAACATCAGTACAGATACAGTCAGTAACACAGGGCGCTGGGGGAGAGGGGTTACTGAGTGACAGTGTGAGGGAGCTGGATTAACATCAGTACAGATACAGTCAGTAACACAGGTTGCTGGGGGAGAGGGGTTACTGAGTGACAGTGTGAGGGTGCTGGATTAACATCAGTGCAGATACAGTCAGTAACACAGGGTGCTGGGGGAGAGGGGTTACTGAGTGACACTGTGAGGGAGCTAGATTAACATCAGTACAGATACAGTCAGTAACACAGGGCGCTGGGGGAGAGGGGTTACTGAGTGACAGTGTGAGGGAGCTGGATTAACATCAGTACAGATACAGTCAGTAACACAGGGTGCTGGGGGAGAGGGGTTACTGAGTGACAGTGTGAGGGAGCTGGATTAACATCAGTACAGATACAGTCAGTAACACAGAGCGCTGGGGGAGAGGGGTTACTGAGTGACAGTGTGAGGGAGCTGGATTAACATCAGTACAGATACAGTCAGTAACACAGAGCGCTGGGGGAGAGGGGTTACTGAGTGACAGTGTGAGGGAGCTGGATTAACATCAGTACAGGTACAGTCAGTAACACAGGGTGCTGGGGGAGAGGGGTTACTGAGTGACAGTGTGAGGGGGATTAACATCAGTACAGATACAGTCAGTAACACAGGGTGCTGGGGGAGAGGGGTTACTGAGTGACAGTGTGAGGGAGATTAACATCAGTACAGATACAGTCAGTAACACAGGGTGCTGGGGGAGAGGGGTTACTGAGTGACAGTGTGAGGGTGCTGGATTAACATCAGTACAGATACAGTCAGTAACACAGGGTGCTGGGGGAGAGGGGTTACTGAGTGACAGTGTGAGGGAGATTAACATCAGTACAGATACAGTCAGTAACACAGGGTGCTGGGGGAGAGGGGTTACTGAGTGACAGTGTGAGGGTGCTGGATTAACATCAGTACAGATACAGTCAGTAACACAGGGTGCTGGGGGAGAGGGGTTACTGAGTGACAGTGTGAGGGAGATTAACATCAGTACAGATACAGTCAGTAACACAGGGCGCTGGGGGAGAGGGGTTACTGAGTGACAGTGTGAGGGAGCTGGATTAACATCAGGACAGATACAGTCAGTAACACAGGGTGCTGGGGGAGAGGGGTGACTGAGTGACAGTGTGAGGGAGCTGGATTAACATCAGTACAGATACAGTCAGTAACACAGGGTGCTGGGGGAGAGGGGTTACTGAGTGACAGTGTGAGGGAGATTAACATCAGTACAGATACAGTCAGTAACACAGGGCGCTGGGGGAGAGGGGTTACTGAGTGACAGTGTGAGGGAGATTAACATCAGTACAGATACAGTCAGTAACACAGGGCGCTGGGGGAGAGGGGTTACTGAGTGACAGTGTGAGGGAGCTGGATTAACATCAGTACAGATACAGTCAGTAACACAGGGTGCTGGGGGAGAGGGGTTACTGAGTGACAGTGTGAGGGAGATTAACATCAGTACAGATACAGTCAGTAACACAGGGCGCTGGGGGAGAGGGGTTACTGAGTGACAGTGTGAGGGAGCTGGATTAACATCAGTACAGATACAGTCAGTAACACAGGGCGCTGGGGGAGAGGGGTTACTGAGTGACAGTGTGAGGGAGCTGGATTAACATCAGTACAGATACAGTCAGTAACACAGGGTGCTGGGGGAGAGGGGTTACTGAGTGACAGTGTGAGGGAGCTGGATTAACATCAGTACAGATACAGTCAGTAACACAGGGCGCTGGGGGAGAGGGGTTACTGAGTGACAGTGTGAGGGAGCTGGATTAACATCAGTACAGATACAGTCAGTAACACAGGGCGCTGGGGGAGAGGGGTTACTGAGTGACAGTGTGAGGGAGCTGGATTAACATCAGTACAGATACAGTCATTAACACAGGGTGCTGGGGGAGAGGGGTTACTGAGTGACAGTGTGAGGGAGCTGGATTAACATCAGTACAGATACAGTCAGTAACACAGGGTGCTGGGGGAGTGGGGTTACTGAGTGACAGTGTGAGGGAGCTGGATTAACATCAGTACAGATACAGTCAGTAACACAGGGTGCTGGGGGAGAGGGGTTACTGAGTGACAGTGTGAGGGTGCTGGATTAACATCAGTGCAGATACAGTCAGTAACACAGGGTGCTGGGGGAGAGGGGTTACTGAGTGACACTGTGAGGGAGCTAGATTAACATCAGTACAGATACAGTCAGTAACACAGGGCGCTGGGGGAGAGGGGTTACTGAGTGACAGTGTGAGGGAGCTGGATTAACATCAGTACAGATACAGTCAGTAACACAGGGTGCTGGGGGAGAGGGGTTACTGAGTGACAGTGTGAGGGAGCTGGATTAACATCAGTACAGATACAGTCAGTAACACAGGGCGCTGGGGGAGAGGGGTTACTGAGTGACAGTGTGAGGGTGCTGGATTAACATCAGTACAGATACAGTCAGTAACACAGGGCGCTGGGGGAGAGGGGTTACTGAGTGACAGTGTGAGGGAGCTGGATTAACATCAGGACAGATACAGTCAGTAACACAGGGTGCTGGGGGAGAGGGGTTACTGAGTGACAGTGTGAGGGAGCTGGATTAACATCAGTACAGATACAGTCAGTAACACAGGGCGCTGGGGGAGAGGGGTTACTGAGTGACAGTGTGAGGGAGCTGGATTAACATCAGTACAGATACAGTCAGTAACACAGGGTGCTGGGGGAGAGGGGTTACTGAGTGACAGTGTGAGGGAGCTGGATTAACATCAGTACAGATACAGTCAGTAACACAGGGTGCTGGGGGAGAGGGGTTACTGAGTGACAGTGTGAGGGAGCTGGATTAACATCAGTACAGATACAGTCAGTAACACAGGGTGCTGGGGGAGAGGGGTTACTGAGTGACAGTGTGAGGGAGCTGGATTAACATCAGTACAGATACAGTCAGTAACACAGGGCGCTGGGGGAGATGGGTTACTGAGTGACAGTGTGAGGGAGCTGGATTAACATCAGTACAGATACAGTCAGTAACACAGGGCGCTGGGGGAGATGGGTTACTGAGTGACAGTGTGAGGGAGCTGGATTAACATCAGTACAGATACAGTCAGTAACACAGGGCGCTGGGGGAGAGGGGTTACTGAGTGACAGTGTGAGGAAGCTGGATTAACATCAGTACAGATACAGTCAGTAACACAGGGTGCTGGGGGAGAGGGGTTACTGAGTGACAGTGTGAGGGAGATTAACATCAGTACAGATACAGTCAGTAACAGGGTGCTGGGGGAGAGGGGTTACTGAGTGACAGTGTGAGGGAGCTGGATTAACATCAGTACAGATACAGTCAGTAACACAGAGTGCTGGGGGAGAGGGGTTACTGAGTGACAGTGTGAGGGAGCTGGATTAACATCAGTACAGATACAGTCAGTAACACAGAGTGCTGGGGGAGAGGGGTTACTGAGTGACAGTGTGAGGGAGCTGGATTAACATCAGTACAGATACAGTCAGTAACACAGGGCGCTGGGGGAGAGGGGTTACTGAGTGACAGTGTGAGGGAGATTAACATCAGTACAGATACAGTCAGTGACACAGGGTGCTGGGGGAGAGGGGTTACTGAGTGACAGTGTGAGGAAGCTGGATTAACATCAGTACAGATACAGTCAGTAACACAGGGTGCTGGGGGAGAGGGGTTACTGAGTGACAGTGTGAGGGAGCTGGATTAACATCAGTACAGATACAGTCAGTGACACAGGGTGCTGGGGGAGAGGGGTTACTGAGTGACAGTGTAAGGGAGCTGGATTAACATCAGTACAGATACAGTCAGTAACACACGGCGCTGGGGGAGAGGGGTTACTGAGTGACAGTGTGAGGGAGATTAACATCAGTACAGATACAGTCAGTAACACAGGGTGCTGGGGGAGAGGGGATACTGAGTGACAGTGTGAGGGAGCTGGATTAACATCAGCAGAGATACAGTCAGGAACACAGGGCGCTGAGGGAGAGGGGTTACTGAGTGACAGTGTGCGGGAGATTAACATCAGTACAGATACAGTCAGTAACACAGGGCACTGGGGGAGAGGGGTTACTGAGTGACAGTGTGAGGGAGCTGGATTAACATCAGTACAGATACAGTCAGTAAAACAGGGTGCTGGGGGAGAGGGGTTACTGAGTGACAGTGTGAGGGAGCTGGATTAACATCAGTACAGATACAGTCAGTAACACAGGGCGCTGGGGGAGAGGGGTTACTGAGTGACAGTGTGAGGGAGCTGGATTAACATCAGTACAGATACAGTCAGTAACACAGGGTGCTGGGGGAGAGGGGTTACTGAGTGACACTGTGAGGGAGCGGGATTAACATCAGTAGAGATACAGTCAGTAACACAGGGCGCTGGGGGAGAGGGGTTACTGAGTGACAGTGTGAGGGAGCTGGATTAACATCAGTACAGATACAGTCAGTGACACAGGGTGCTGGGGGAGAGGGGTTACTGAGTGACAGTGTGAGGCAGCTGGATTAACATCAGTACAGATACAGTCAGTAACACAGGGCGCTGGGGGAGAGGGGTTACTGAGTGACAGTGTGAGGGAGCTGGATTAACATCAGTACAGATACAGTCAGTGACACAGGGTGCTGGGGGAGAGGGGTTACTGAGTGACAGTGTGAGGCAGCTGGATTAACATCAGTACAGATACAGTCAGTAACACAGGGTGCTGGGGGAGAGGGGTTACTGAGTGACACTGTGAGGGAGATTAACATCAGTACAGATACAGTCAGTAACACAGGGTGCTGGGGGAGAGGGGTTACTGAGTGACAGTGTGAGGGAGCTGGATTAACATCAGTACAGGTACAGTCAGTAACACAGGGCGCTAGGGGAGAGGTGTTACTGAGTGACAGTGTGAGGGAGCTGGATTAACATCAGTACAGATACAGTCAGTGACACAGGGTGCTGGGGGAGAGGGGTTACTGAGTGACAGTGTGAGGCAGCTGGATTAACATCAGTACAGATACAGTCAGTAACACAGGGCGCTGGGGGAGAGGGGTTACTGAGTGACAGTGTGAGGGAGCTGGATTAACATCAGTACAGATACAGTCAGTGACACAGGGTGCTGGGGGAGAGGGGTTACTGAGTGACAGTGTGAGGCAGCTGGATTAACATCAGTACAGATACAGTCAGTAACACAGGGTGCTGGGGGAGAGGGGTTACTGAGTGACACTGTGAGGGAGATTAACATCAGTACAGATACAGTCAGTAACACAGGGTGCTGGGGGAGAGGGGTTACTGAGTGACAGTGTGAGGGAGCTGGATTAACATCAGTACAGATACAGTCAGTAACACAGGGCACTGGGGGAGAGGGGTTACTGAGTGACAGTGTGAGTGAGATTAACATCAGTACAGATACAGTCAGTAACACAGGGTGCTGGGGGAGAGGGGTTACTGAGTGACAGTGTGAGGGAGCTGGATTAACATCAGTACAGATACAGTCAGTAACACAGTGTGCTGGGGGAGAGGGGTTACTGAGTGACACTGTGAGGGAGCTGGATTGACATCAGTACAGATACAGTCAGTAACACAGGGCGCTGGGGGAGAGGGGTTACTGAGTGACACTGTGAGGGAGCGGGATTAACATCAGTACAGATACAGTCAGTAACACAGGGTGCTGGGGGAGAGGGGTTACTGAGTGACAGTGTGAGGGTGCTGGATTAACATCAGTACAGATACAGTCAGTAAAACAGGGTGCTGGGGGAGAGGGGTTACTGAGTGACAGTGTGAGGGAGCTGGATTAACATCAGTACAGATACAGTCAGTAACACAGGGTGCTGGGGGAGAGGGGTTACTGAGTGACAGTGTGAGGGAGCTGGATTAACATCAGTACAGATACAGTCAGTAACACAGGGTGCTGGGGGAGAGGGGTTACTGAGTGACAGAGTGAGGGAGCTGGATTAACATCAGTACAGATACAGTCAGTAACACAGGGTGCTGGGGGAGAGGGGTTACTGAGTGACAGTGTGAGGGATCTGGATTAACATCTGTACAGACTACAGTCAGTAACACAGGGCGCTGGGGGAGAGGGGTTACTGAGTGACAGTGTGAGGGATCTGGATTAACATCTGTACAGATACAGTCAGTAACACAGGGCGCTGGGGGAGAGGGGTTACTGAGTGACAGTGTGAAGGAGATTAACATCAGTACAGATACAGTCAGTAACACAGGGCGCTGGGGGAGAGGGGTTACTGAGTGACAGTGTGAGGGAGCTGGATTAACATCAGTACAGATACAGTCAGTAACACAGGGTGCTGGGGGGAGAGGGGTTACTGAGTGACAGTGTGAGGGAGCTGGATTAACATCAGTACAGATACAGTCAGTAAAACAGGGTGCTGGGGGAGAGGGGTTACTGAGTGACAGTGTGAGGGAGATTAACATCAGTAGAGATACAGTCAGTAAAACAGGGTGCTGGGGGAGAGGGGTTACTGAGTGACAGTGTGAGGGAGCTGGATTAACATCAGTAGAGGTACAGTCAGTAACACAGAGCGCTGGGGGAGAGGGGTTACTGAGTGACAGTGTGAGGGAGCTGGATTGACATCAGTAGAGATACAGTCAGTAACACAGAGCGCTGGGGGAGAGGGGTTACTGAGTGACAGTGTGAGGTAGCTGGATTAACATCAGTACAGATACAGTCAGTAACACAGGGTGCTGGGGGAGAGGGGTTACTGAGTGACAGTGTGAGGGAGCTGGATTAACATCAGTACAGATACAGTCAGTAACACAGGATGCTGGGGGAGAGGGGTTACTGAGTGACAGTGTGAGGGAGCTGGATTAACATCAGTACAGATACAGTCAGTAACACAGGGTGCTGGGGGAGAGGGGTTACTGAGTGACAGTGTGAAGGAGCTGGATTAACATCAGTACAGATACAGTCAGTAACACAGGGCGCTGGGGGAGAGGGGTTACTGAGTGACAGTGTGAAGGAGATTAACATCAGTACAGATACAGTCAGTAACACAGGGCGCTGGGGGAGAGGGGTTACTGAGTGACAGTGTGAGGGAGATTAACATCAGTAGAGATACAGTCAGTAACACTGGACGCTGGTGGAGAGGGGTTACTGAGTGACAGTGTGAGGGAGCTGGATTAACATCAGTCCAGATACAGTCAGTAACACAGCGTGCTGGGGGAGAGGGGTTACTGAGTGACAGTCTGAGGGAGATGGATTAACATCAGTACAGATACAGTCAGTAACACAGGGCGCTGGGGGAGAGGTGTTACTGAGTGACAGTGTGAGGGAGCTGGATTAACATCAGTACAGATACAGTCAGTAACACAGGGCGCTGGGGGAGAGGGGTTACTGAGTGACAGTGTGAGGGAGCGGGATTAACATCAGTACAGATACAGTCAGTAACACAGGGCGCTGGGGGAGAGGGGTTACTGAGTGACAGTGTGAGGGAGCTGGATTAACATCAGTACAGATACAGTCAGTAACACAGGGTGCTGGGGGAGAGGGGTTACTTGAGTGACAGAGTGAGGGAGATTAACATCAGTACAGATACAGTCAGTAACACAGGGCGCTGGGGGAGAGGGGTTACTGAGTGACAGTGTGAGGGAGCTGGATTAACATCAGTACAGATACAGTCAGTAACACAGGGTGGTGGGGGAGAGGGGTTACTTGAGTGACAGAGTGAGGGAGATTAACATCAGTACAGATACAGTCAGTAACACAGGGCGCTGGGGGAGAGGGGTTACTGAGTGACAGTGTGAGGGAGCTGGATTAACATCAGTACAGACACAGCCAGTAACACAGGGTGGTGGGGGAGAGGGGTTACTGAGTGACAGTGTGAGGGAGCTGGATTAACATCAGTACAGAAACAGTCAGTAACACAGGGCGCTGGGGGAGAGGGGTTACTGAGTGACAGTGTGAGGGAGCTGGATTAACATCAGTACAGATACAGTCAGTAACACAGGGTGCTGGGGGAGAGGGGTTACTTGAGTGACAGAGTGAGGGAGATTAACATCAGTACAGACACAGCCAGTAACACAGGGTGGTGGGGGAGAGGGGTTACTGAGTGACAGTGTGAGGGAGCTGGATTAACATCAGTACAGATACAGTCAGTAACACAGGGTGCTGGGGGAGAGGGGTTACTGAGTGACAGTGTGAGGGAGCTGGAATAACATCAGTACAGATACAGTCAGTAACACAGGGCGCTGGGGGAGAGAGGTTACTGAGTGACAGTGTGAGGGAGATTAACATCAGTACAGATACAGTCAGTAACACAGGGTGCTGGGGGAGACGGGTTACTGAGTGACAGTGTGAGGGAGATGGATTAACATCAGTACAGATACAGTCAGTAACACAGGGTGCTGGGGGAGAGGGGTTACTGAGTGACAGTGTGAGGGAGCTGGATTAACATCAGTACAGATACAGTCAGTAACACAGGGTGCTGGGGGAGAGGGGTTACTGAGTGACAGTGTGAGGGAGATTAACATCAGTACAGATACAGTCAGTGACACAGGGTGCTGGGGGAGAGGGGTTACTGAGTGACAGTGTGAGGGAGCTGGATTAACATCAGTACAGATACAGTCAGTAACACAGGGCCCTTCAATGATGCGTCTGTTACCTCTAACAGTAAGATGACAAGTGCTCCGAAGACACTGATCACTTCACCCACCAGCCTGATCTGATCGTCATGCCTGATATAGGCTTCCTAAGAGAAAGGATAGATATTGGGAACAGGACATTGGTGAGAGAGAGAGAGAGAGAGACAGACACTCACACACACTCTCTCACACACACACACACAGCTACAGTCAGACACACACACAGACACACATAGAAATATAGAAACACAGACAATAGGTGCAGGAGTAGGCCATTCAGCCCCTTCAAGCCTGTACCACCATTCAATAAGATCATGGCTGATCATTCCCCTCAGTACCCCCTTTCCTGCTTTCTCTCCATACCCCCTTGATCCCTTTAGCCGTATGGTCCACATCTAACTCCCTCTTGAATATATCCAACGAACTGGCCCCAACAACTCTCTGCGGTAGAGAATTCCACAGGTTCACCACTCTCTGGGTGAAGAAGTTTCTCCTCATCTCGGTCCTAAATGGCTTACCCCTTATCCTTAGACTGTGTGACCCCCCTGGTTCTGGACTTCCCCAACATCGGGAACATTCTTCCTGCATCTAACCTGTCCAGTCCCGTCAGAATCTTATATGTTTCTGTGAGATCCCCCTCTCATTCTTCTGAACTCCAGTGAATACAAGCCCAGTCGATCCAGTCTTTCTTCATATGTCAGTCCTGCCATCCCGGGAATCAGTCTGGTGAACCTTCGCTGCACTCCCTCAATAGCAAGAATGTCCTTCCTCAGGTTAGGAGACCAAAACTGAACACAATACTCCAGGTGTGGCCTCACCAAGGCCCTGTACAACTGTAGCAACACCTCCCTGCCCCTGTACTCAAATCCTCTCGCTATGAAGGCCAACATGCCATTTGCTTTCTTCACCACCTGCTGTACCTGCATGGCCAACCTTCAATGACTGATGTACCATGACACCCAGGTCTCGCTGCACCTCCCCTTTTCCTAATCTGTCACCGTTCAGATACTATTCTGCCTTTGTGTTTTTGACCCCAAAGTGGATAACCTCACATTTATTCACATTATACTTCATCTGCCATGCATTTGCCCACTCACCGAACCTGTCCAAGTCACCCTGCAGCCTCTTAGCATCCTCCTCACAGCTCACACTGCCACCCAACTTAGTGTCATCTGTAAACTTGGAGATATTACACTCAATTCCTTCATCTAAATCATTAATGTATATTGTAAAGAACTGGGGTCCCAGCACTGAGCCCTGCGGCACCCCACTAGTCACTGCCTGCCATTCTGAAAAGGACCCGTTTATCCCGACTCCCTGCTTCCTGTCTGCCAACCAGTTCTCTATCCACGTCAGTACATTACCCCCAATACCATGTGCTTTAATTTTGCACCGATCTCTCGTGTGGGACCTTGTCAAAAGCTTTTTGAAAGTCCAAATACACCACATCCACTGGTTCTCCCTTGTCCACTCTACTAGTTACATCCTCAAAAAATTCCGGAAGATTTGTCAAGCATGATTTCCCTTTCATAAATCCATGCTGACTTGGTCCGATCCTGTCACTGCTTTCCACATGCGCTGCTAGTTCATCTTTAATCATTGATTCCAACATTTTCCCCACTACTGATGTCAGGCTAACCGGTCTATAATTCCCCGTTTTCTCTCTCCCTCCTTTTTTAAAAAGTGGTGTTACATTAGCTACCCTCCAGTCCATGGGAACTGATCCAGAGTCGATAGACTGTTGGAAAATGATCACCAATGCATCCACTATGTCTAGGGCCACTTCCTTAAGTACTCTGGGATACAGACCCTCAAGCCCCAGTCCCATCAATTTCCCGAACACAATTTCCCCCTAATTAGGATTTCCTTCAGTTCCTCCTTCTCACTAGACCCTCGGTCCCCTAGTACATCCGGAAGGTTATTTGTGTCTTCCTTCGTGAAGACAGAACCAAAGTATTTGTTCAATTGGTCTGCCATTTCTTTGTTCTCCGTTATAAATTCACCAGAGTCCGACTGCAAGGGACCTACGTTTGTCTTCACTAATCTTTCACACACACTCGCGCGCGCACACACTCGCGCACACACACTCGCGAGCAGTTTCCCCCTCACCTGCAGATTTCTCTGGATGAAGATGGTGGTATCTCGCGGATCGCTGACATTTTCCAGCCTCTCTTTGAGTGGGCGATAGGCACAGCAGAGGGTGAAGGTGATGATATAGACCAGGTACAGGAAGGTAAGAATCCGGAAGTAATATTTCCCATACTTATTCCACTTCAAACTGATGAGTTGCTTGAGGGGAGACAGGTCGAGGATACGGAGAGCCTGGAACACGGGAAATTCAGTCACAGCACAGTGCGATCCCATGGAACACACGGTCCCCAGTAATAGTCACACAACGGACTACATAACCTGTATCAATTAATGCAATCCATCCCTTCACATTCACTCCCACTGTACACAATCCCAATGGACCCAAACCCCTTCCCATTCACTCCCACTGTACACAATCCCAATGGACCCAAACCCCTTCCCATTCACTCCCACTGTACACAATCCCAATGGACCCAAACCCCTTCCCATTCACTCCCACTGTACACAATCCCAATGGATCCAAACCCCTTCCCATTCACTCCCACTGTGCACAATCCCAATGGACCCAAACCCCTTCCCATTCACTCCCACTGTACACAATCCCAATGGACCCAAACCCCTTCCCATTCACTCCCACTGTACACAATAACTATGGACCCAAACCCCTTCCCATTCACTCCCCCCGTACACAATCCCAATGGACCCAAACCCCTTCCCATTCACTCCCACTGTACACAATCCCAATGGACCCAAACCCCTTCCCATTCACTCCCACTGTACACAATAACTATGGACCCAGTAGTATTGATGGATTTGGCGAGATGAGAGTTGGACAGTACGAGAGCAAGTCGTAGGTCGTGGGTCGTGGGTCGTGGGTCGTGGGTCGTGGGTCAGCTGCTCGGATTACCTCATTTTTTTTGCTGGACACCACGAGCTCGAGGACGGAGTAATCTTCTCCCCAGGAATCGATCTCCGACAGGTTGTACAAGGAGGTGGAGATGGGTCCGAAGGCCCACTGTACC
>NW_027250722.1:67508-93450 GCF_044704955.1 Pristiophorus japonicus | reverse complement strand
GAGAGAGAGTGTGAGAGAGAGTGTGTGAGAGAGAGTGTGTGAGAGAGAGTGGGAGAGAGTGAGTGGGAGAGAGTGAGTGGGAGAGAGAGAGAGTGTGAGAGAGAGTGTGTGAGAGAGAGTGTGTGAGAGAGAGTGGGAGAGAGTGAGTGGGAGAGAGTGAGTGGGAGAGAGAGAGTGGGGAGAGAGAGAGTGGGAGAGAGAGAGTGTGAGAGAGAGTGTGTGAGAGAGAGTGGGAGAGAGTGAGTGGGAGAGAGAGAGAGTGGGAGAGAGAGAGTGGGAGAGAGAGTGGGAGAGAGAGAGTGGGAGAGAGAGAGTGGGGGAGAGAGAGTGGGAGAGAGATTGGGAGAGAGAGAGTGGGAAAGAGAGAGTGGGAGAGAGAGTGTGAGAGAGAGTGTGGGAGAGAGAGTGGGAGAGAGAGAGTATGTGAGAGAGTGTGTGAGAGAGAGTGAGAGAGAGTGAGAGAGAGAGTGGGAGAGAGAGTGGGAGAGAGAGAGTGGGAGAGAGAGAGTGTGAGAGAGCGTGTGAGAGAGAGTTTGAGTGAGAGAGTGTGAGAGAGAGAGAGTGAGAGAGTGTGAGAGAGTGTGAGAGAGAGAGTGGGAGAGAGAGAGAGTGGGAGAGAGAGTGGGAGAGAGAGAGTGGGAGAGAGAGAGTGTGAGAGAGCGTGTGAGAGAGAGTTTGAGTGAGAGAGTGTGAGAGAGAGAGAGTGAGAGAGTGTGAGAGAGAGAGTGTGAGAGAGAGAGAGAGTGAGAGAGTGTGTGAGAGAGAGTGGGAGAGAGAGAGTGGGAGAGAGAGTGGGAGAGAGAGAGTGGGAGAGAGAGAGTGTGTGAGAGAGTGTGTGAGAGAGAGAGTGGGAGAGAGTGAGTGGGAGAGAGATTGGGAGAGAGAGAGAGTGTGGGAGAGAGAGAGTGGGAGAGAGAGTGTTGAAAAGAGAGAGTGGGAGAGAGAGTGTGGGAGAGAGAGAGTGGGAGAGAGAGTGTTGAAAAGAGAGAGTGGGAGAGAGAGTGTGGGAGAGAGAGTGTGGGAGAGAGAGTGAGAGAGAGAGAGTGGGAAAGAGAGAGTTGAAAAGAGAGAGTGGGAGAGAGAGTGGGAGAGAGAGTGTGGGAGAGAGAGTGAGAGAGAGAGAGTGGGAAAGAGAGAGTTGAAAAGAGAGAGTGGGAGAGAGAGTGTGTGAGAGAGTGTGGGAGAGAGAATGGGAGAGAGAGAGTGTGAGAGAGAGTGTGAGAGAGAGTGTGAGAGAGAGAATGGGAGAGAGAGAGTGGGAGAGAGAGAGTGTGAGAGAGAGAGAGTGTGAGGTTAGTGTCACAGAACTCGGCCAACGCAGCACAGAGACCCAATCCTAGTTCAATATCGGCGAAGACCGAAGCCATTGTCTTCAGTCCCCTCCACAAACTCCGTTCCCCATCCCCCGACTCCCTCCCTCTCCCCAACTCCTGTCCCAGGCTGAACCAGTGTCTTCCCAACCTGGGTCTCGTTATTTGTCCCCCGAAATCAGCATCTGACCACATATCCACAGTATAAATAAACCCGCCTGTTACCCACCCTCCGTGACATCGCCCGTCTCCCACCCTCCCTGCCTCAGCTCATCCGCTGCTGAAGCCCTCACCCCTGCCTCTCTCTCCCCTCCAGACTCGAATGTTCCAACGTGCAGAGCTCCTGGCCGGCCTCCCACGTTCTACCCGACGTAAACTCGAGGTGATCCAAAACTCGGCTGTTCACCCCGTGTCCTAACTCGCACCCAGTCCCACTCACCCATCACCCCCTGTGCTCACTGACCCCGTGTCCTAACTCACACCCAGTCCCACTCACCCATCACCCCCTGTGCCCCGTGTCCTAACTCACACCCAGTCCCACTCACCCATCACCCCCTGTGCTCACTGCCCCGTGTCCTAACTCACACCCAGTCCCACTCACCCATCACCCCCTGTGCTCACTGACCCGTGTCCTAACTCGCACCCAGTCCCACTCACCCATCACCCCCTGTGCTCACTGACCCCGTGTCCTAACTCACACCCAGTCCCACTCACCCATCACCCCCTGTGCTCACTGACCCCGTGTCCTAACTCACAACCAGTCCCACTCACCCATCACCCCCTGTGCCCCGTGTCCTAACTCACACCCAGTCCCACTCACCCATCACCCCCTGTGCCCCGTGTCCTAACTCACACCCAGTCCCACTCACCCATCACCCCCTGTGCTCACTGCCCCGTGTCCTAACTCACACCCAGTCCCACTCACCCATCACCCCCTGTGCTAGCCCGTGTCCTAACTCACACCCAGTCCCACTCACCCATCACCCCCTGTGCCCCGTGTCCTAACTCACAACCAGTCCCACTCACCCATCACCCCCTGTGCCCCGTGTCCTAACTCACACCCAGTCCCACTCACCCATCACCCCCTGTGCCCCGTGTCCTAACTCACACCCAGTCCCACTCACCCATCACCCCCTGTGCGGACTGACCCCGTGTCCTAACTCACACCCAGTCCCACTCACCCATCACCCCTGTGCTCACTGACCCCGTGTCCCAACTCACACCCAGTCCCACTCACCCATCACCCCTGTGCTCACTGCCCCGTGTCCTAACTCACACCCAGTCCCACTCACCCATCACCCCCTGTGCCCCGTGTCCTAACTCACACCCAGTCCCACTCACCCATCACCCACTGTGCCCCGTGTCCTAACTCACACCCAGTCCCACTCACCCATCACCCCCTGTGCTCACTGCCCCGTGTCCTAACTCACACCCAGTTCCACTCACCCATCACCCCCTGTGCCCCGTGTCCTAACTCACACCCAGTCCCACTCACCCATCACCCCCTGTGCTCACTGCCCCCGTGTCCTAACTCGCACCCAGTCCCACTCACCCATCACCCCCTGTGCTCACTGACCCCGTGTCCTAACTCACACCCAGTCCCACTCACCCATCACCCCCTGTGCTCACTGACCCCGTGTCCTAACTCACAACCAGTCCCACTCACCCATCACCCCCTGTGCCCCGTGTCCTAACTCACACCCAGTCCCACTCACCCATCACCCCCTGTGCTCACTGACCCCGTGTCCTAACTCACACCCAGTCCCACTCACCCATCACCCCCTGTGCCCCGTGTCCTAACTCACACCCAGTCCCACTCACCCATCACCCCCTGTGCCCCGTGTCCTAACTCACACCGAGTCCCACTCACCCATCACCCCCTGTGCTCACTGACCCCGTGTCCTAACTCACACCCAGTCCCACTCACCCATCACCCCCTGTGCCCCGTGTCCTAACTCACACCCAGTCCCACTCACCCATCACCCCCTGTGCTCACTGACCCCGTGTCCTAACTCACACCCAGTCCCACTCACCCATCACCCGCTGTGCTCACTGACCCCGTGTCCTAACTCACACCCAGTCCCACTCACCCATCACCCCCTGTGCTCACTGACCCCGTGTCCTAACTCACACCCAGTCCCACTCACCCATCAGCCCCTGTGCTCACTGACCCCGTGTCCTAACTCACACCCAGTCCCACTCACCCATCACCCCCTGTGCTCACTGACCCCGTGTCCTAACTCACACCCAGTCCCACTCACCCATCACCCCCTGTGCCCCGTGTCCTAACTCACACCCAGTCCCACTCACCCATCACCCCCTGTGACCCGTGTCCTAACTCACACCCAGTCCCACTCACCCATCACCCACTGTGCTCACTGACCCGTGTCCTAACTCACACCCAGTCCCACTCACCCATCACCCCCTGTGCTCACTGACCCCGTGTCCTAACTCACACCCAGTCCCACTCACCCATCACCCACTGTGCTCACTGACCTACATTGGCTCCCACTTAAGCAACGCCTCGATTTCAAAATTCCCCCATCCGTGTTTACAAATCCCTCACCCCCTCCCTATCTCTGTAACCCCCTCCTGCCCCTACACCCCTCCCTATCTCTGTAACCTCCAGCCCCTACACCCCTCCCTATCTCTGTAACCTCCTCCAGCCCCTACACCCCTCCCTATCTCTGTAACCTCCAGCCCCAACACCCCTCCCTATCTCTGTAACTCCCTCCAGCCCCTACACCCCTCCCTATCTCTGTAACCTCCAGCCCCTACACGCCTCCCTATCTCTGTAACCCCCTCCAGCCCCTACACCCCTCCCTATCTCTGTAACCACCAGCCCCTACACCCCTCCCTATCTCTGTAACCTCCTCCAGCCCCTACACCCCTCCCTATCTCTGTAACCTGCTCCAGCCCCTACACCCCTCCCTATCTCTGTAACCTCCAGCCCCTACACACCTCCCTATCTCTGTAACCTCCAGCCCCTACACCCCTCCCTATCTCTGTAACCTCCTCCAGCCCCTACACCCCTCCCTATCTCTGTAACCTCCTCCAGCTCCTACACCCCTCCCTATCTCTGTAACCTCCAGCCCCTACACCCCTCCCTATCTCTGTAACCCCCTCCAGCCCCACAACCCCCCGAGATATCTGCACTCCTCCAACTCTGCCCTCCTGACCATCCCTGATTATAATCGCTCCACCATCGGTGGCTGTGCCTTCTGTTGCCCGGGCCCCCAAGCTCTGGAACTCCCTCCCTAAACCTCTCCGCCTCTCGAACCTCTCTCTCCTCCTTCGAGACGCTCCTTAAAACCCACCTCTCTGACCCAGCTGTTGGTCACCTGCGTTAATTTCTCCTTATGGGGCTCGGTGTCAAAATTATTTGTTTTGTCCCATAACACTCCTGAGAAGCGCACTGGGACATTTTACCACGTTAAAGGCGATATATAAATATAGTTTGTTATTGTTGCTGTCAGGGCAGAGGGGCAGTACTGAGGGAGCCCCGTACTGTCGGAGGGGCAGTACTGAGGGAGTGCCGCACTGTCGGAGGGGCAGTACTGAGGGAAACGCCGCACTGTCGGAGGGGCAGTACTGAGGGAGTGCCACACTGTCGGAGGGTCAGTACTGGGGGAGTGCCGCACTGTCGGAGGGGCAGTACTGAGGGAGTGCCACACTGTCGGAGGGTCAGTACTGGGGGAGTGCCGCACTGTCGGAGGGGCAGTACTGAGGGAGTGCCGCACTGTCGGAGGGGCAGTACTGAGGGAGCCCCGCACTGTCGGAGGGGCAGTACTGAGGGAGCGCCGTACTGTCGGAGGGTCAGTACTGAGGGAGCGCCGCACCTTCGGAGGGGCAGTACTGAGGGAGTGCCGCACTGTCGGAGGGGCAGTACTGAGGGAGCGCCGTACTGTCGGAGGGGCAGTACTGAGGGAGCCCCGCACTGTCGGAGGGGCAGTACTGAGGGAGCCCCGCACTGTCGGAGGGGCAGTACTGAGGGAGCGCCGTACTGTCGGAGGGGCAGTACTGAGGGAGCCCCGCACTGTCGGAGGGGCAGTACTGAGGGAGTGCCGCACTGTCGGAGGGGCAGTACTGAGGGAGCCCCGCACTGTCGGAGGGGCAGTACTGAGGGAGCGCCGTACTGTCGGAGGGTCAGTACTGAGGGAGCGCCGCACCTTCGGAGGGGCAGTACTGAGGGAGTGCCGCACTGTCGGAGGGGCAGTACTGAGGGAGCGCCGTACTGTCGGAGGGGCAGTACTGAGGGAGCCCCGCACTGTCGGAGGGGCAGTACTGAGGGAGTGCCTCACTGTCGGAGGGGCAGTACTGAGGCAGTGTGGTACTGTCGGAGGGGCAATACTGAGGGAGTGCCGTACTGTCGGAGGGGCAGTACTGAGGGAGCCCCGCACTGTCGGAGGGGCAGTACTGAGGGAAACGCCGCACTGTCGGAGGGGCAGTACTGAGGGAGAGCCGCACTGTCGGAGGGGCAGTACTGAGGGAAACACCGCACTGTCGGAGGGGCAGTACTGAGGGAGCGCCGTACTGTCGGAGGGGCAGTACTGAGGGAGTGCCGTACTGTCGGAGGGGCAGTACTGAGGGAGTGCCGTACTGTCGGAGGGGCAGTACTGAGGGAGCCCCGCACTGTCGGAGGGGCAGTACTGAGGGAGCGCTGTACTGTCAGAGGGGCAGTACTGAGGGAGCGCCGCACTGTCGGAGGGGCAGTACTGAGGGAGTGCCGCACTGTCGGAGGGGCAGTACTGAGGGAGTGCCGCACTGTCAGAGGGTCAGTACTGAGGGAGCGCCGCACTGTCAGAGGGGCAGTACTGAGGGAGTGCCGCACTGTCGGAGGGGCAGTACTGAGGGAGTGCCGCACTGTCGGAGGGGCAGTACTGAGGGAGTGCCGCACTGTCGGAGGGGCAGTACTGAGGGAGCGCCGCACTGTCGGAGGGGCAGTACTGAGGGAGCCCCGCACTGTCGGAGGGGCAGTACTGAGGGAGCACCGCACTGTCGGAGGGGCAGTACTGAGAGAGTGCCGCACTGTCGGAGGGGCAGTACTGAGGGAGTGCCGCACTGTCGGAGGGGCAGTACTGAGGGAGTGCCGCACTGTCGGAGGGGCAGTACTGAGGGAGAGCCGCACTGTCGGAGGGGCAGTACTGAGGGAAACACCGCACTGTCGGAGGGGCAGTACTGAGGGAGTGCCGCACTGTCGGAGGGGCAGTACTGAGGGAGCCCCGCACTGTCTGGTAAGTATATCCGGTCAGTATCTCCGGTGCCTCAATATCCTTTTTATAATATGGTGAGCAGAGCAGAGCGCAGTGCTCCACCTGTGGTCTAACTAAGGTCCGACACAAGTCAGGGATTGTAGCAAGGGCCGGAACAGCGGGAGAGGCGAGTTCGGGGCGAAGGAACGGCGAGAGATTGTGGAGGGAAGTGACGGGGGCCCAGGAGAGTTCGGGGGCCCAGGGGCAACACAGGCTCAGCCCACACTGTGCGCTATGTGGGAGCACTGGGTCCGTGAAGCAGAGCTGGTCTCCAGTTAGTCTTGGGTAACCCTTGCCACTGGACCAAGGCCTCGCTCTGTCGAGTCCGTGTGGTGGCTGGTGTACAACGGTCACCCCACGTTAAAATTAATCCACCCACAGGCACCTTCCACCCTTCGGGATGTAGTTCGGGACCCGGAATATTAGGTCCTTCATTGAAACATCTGTGAACACATCATTTTTGGCCGGGAAGCAAGTCACAATATGCATTAATGATTTCGACGAAGGAATTGAATGTAATATCTCCCAAATTTGCAGATGACACTAAGTTGGGTGGCAGTGTGAGCTGTGAGGAGGATGCTATGAGGCTGCAGGGTGACTTGGACAGGTTAGGTGAGTGGGCAAATGCATGGCAGATGTCAGTATAATGTGGATAAATGTGAGGTTATCCACTTTGGGGGCAAAAACACAAAGGCAGAATATTATCTGAATGGTGACAGATTAAGAAAAGGGAAGGTGCAACGAGACCTGGGTGTCATGGTACATCAGTCATTGAAGGTTGGCCATGCAGGTACAGCAGGCGGTGAAGAAGGCAAATGGCATGTTGGCCTTCATAGCGAGAGGATTTGAGTACAGGGGCAGGGAGGTGTTGCTACAGTTGTACAGGGCCTTGGTGAGGCCACACCTGGAGTATTGTGTACAGTTTTGGTCTCCTAACTTGAGGAAGGACGTTCTTGCTATTGAGGGAGTGCAGCGAAGGTTCAGCAGACTGATTCCCGGGATGGCAGGACTGACATATCAAGAAAGACTGGATCGACTGGGCCTGTATTCACTGGAGTTTAGAAGGATGAGAGGGGAACCTCACAGAAACATGTAAAATTCTGACGGGACGGGACAGGTTAGATGCAGGAAGAATGTTCCCGATGTTGGGGGAAGTCCAGAACCAGGGGGGTCACACAGTCTAAGGATAAGGGGTAAGCCATTTAGGACCGAGATGAGGAGGAACTTCTTCACCCAGAGAGTGGTGAACCTGTGGAATTCTCTACCGCAGAGAGTTGTTGAGACCAGTTCGTTGGATATATTCAAGAGGGAGTTAGATGTGGCCCTTACGGCTAAAGGGATCAAGGGGTATGGAGAGAAAGCAGGAAAGGGGAACTGAGGGGAATGATCAGCCATGAACTTATTGAATGGTGGGGCAGGCTCGAAGGGCCCAATGGCCTACTCCTGCACCTATTGTCTCTGTTTCTAGTCCCACTGAAGAAGATATAAATGCGGCTCGTTGTTTCCATTTGATACACACTCTCCACGATCGCCTCACCTTTCTGGAAAATGTCTGTCGAGCTGCTGCTCAGTAGTTTGCAGATCCCGGCCACATCATTCTCTTTGGCCGCGAGGAAGAGGGGATTCTCGCGGATCCTGTCAGAGAGACGAGGCGCAGGGTGTGAGTGAATCTCCAGCGCGGTTCTCGCGGGTAACTGGACGGACGCATCACCTTAATCACGCCCGCCCGGGCGTCGACAGCAAACCAGCCCAATATATCAAGGGGATATAACATGGAGATATGACAAGGTCATCCACTTTGGCGGGAAACATGGCACAGCAGCGTGTTTTGTGGCCAGTCAGAGATTGGGATATTGGCGCTCAGAGAGAGCTGGGTGTCCCAGTACACCTATCACCGAAAGGTTACACAGAAACAGAGAAAATAGGTGCAGGAGGAGGTTACAGCGATAGGGAGGGGTGTAGGGGCTGGAGGTTACAGAGATAGGGAGGGGTGTAGGGGCTGGAGGTTACAGAGATAGGGAGGGGTGTAGGGGCTGGAGGTTACAGAGATAGGGAGGGGTGTAGGGGCTGGAGGTTACAGAGATAGGGAGGGGTGTAGGGGCTGGAGGTTACAGAGATAGGGAGGGGTGTAGGGACTGGAGATGGTTACAGAGATAGGGAGGGGTGTAGGGGCTGGAGGTTACAGAGATAGGGAGAGGTGTAGGGGCTGGAGGTTACAGAGATAGGGAGGGGTGTAGGGGCTGGAGGTTACAGAGATAGGGAGGGGTGTAGGGGCTGGAGGTTACAGAGATAGGGAGGGGTGTAGGGGCTGGAGGTTACAGAGATAGGGAGGCATGTAGGGGCTGGAGGTTACAGAGATAAGGAGGGGTGTAGGGGCTGGAGGTTACAGAGAGAGGGAGTGGTGTAGGGGCTGGAGGAGGTTGCAGAGATAGGGAGGGGTGTAGGGGCTGTAGGGGGTTACAGAAATAGGGAGGGGTGTAGGTGCTGGAGGAGAGTACTGAGATAGGGAGGGGTGTAGGGGAAGGAGGGTGTTACAGAGATAGGGAGGGGTGTCGGGGTTGTTGGAGATTACAGAGATAGGGAGTGGTGTAGGGGCTGGAGGAGGTTGCAGAGATAGGGAGTGGTGTAGGGGCTGGAGGAGGTTACGGAGATAGGGAAGGGTGTAGGGGCTGGAGGAGGTTACAGAGATAAGGAGGGGGTGTAGGGGCTGGAAGGGTTACAGAGATAGGGAGGGGTGTCGGGGCTGGAGGAGGTTATGGAGATAGGGAGGGGTGTAGGGGCTGGAGGGCGGTACAGAGATAGGGAGGGGTGTAGGGGCTGGAGGAGGTTACAGAGACAGTGAGGGGTGTAGGGACTGGAGGAGGTTACAGAGATAGGGAGGGGTGTAGGGGCTGGAGGGGGTTACAGAGATAGGGAGGGCTGTAGGGACTGTAGGAGGTTACAGAGATAGGGAGGGGTGTAGGGGCTGTAGGAGGTTACAGAGAAGGGAGGGGTGTAGGGGCTGGAGGAGGTTACGGAGATAGGGAGGGGTGTAGGGGCTGTAGGAGGTTACAGAGAAGGGAGGGGTGTCGGGGCTGGAGGAGGTTACGGAGATAGGGAGGGGTGTAGGGGCTGGAGGTTACAGAGATAGGGAGGGGTGTCGGGGCTGGAAGAGGTTACGGAGATAGGCAGGGGTGTAGGGGCTGGAGGAGGTTACAGAGATAAGGAGGGGGTGTAGGGGCTGGAGGGCGGTACAGAGACAGTGAGGGGTGTAGGGACTGGAGGAGGTTACAGAGATAGGGAGGGGTGTAGGGGCTGTAGGAGGTTACAGAGAAGGGAGGGGTGTAGGGGCTGGAGGAGGTTACGGAGAAAGGGAGGGGTGTAGGGGCTGGAGGTTACAGAGATAGGGAGGGGTGTAGGGGCTGTAAGTTACAGAGATAGGGAGGGGTGTCGGGGCTGGAGGAAGTTACAGAGATAAGGAGGGATGTAGAGGCTGGAGGAGGTTAGAGAGATAGGGAGGGGTGTAGAGGCTGGAGGAGGTTACAGAGATAGGGAGGGGTGTCGGGGCTGGAGGAGGTTACAGAGATAGGGAGGGGTGTAGGGGCTGGAGGAGGTTACGGAGATAGGGAAGGGTGTAGGGGCTGGAGGAGGTTACAGAGATAAGGAGGGGGTGTAGGGGCTGGAAGGGTTACAGAGATAGGGAGGGGTGTAGGGGCTGGAGGAGGTTATGGAGATAGGGAGGGGTGTAGGGGCTGGAGGGCGGTACAGAGATAGGGAGGGGTGTAGGGGCTGGAGGAGGTTACAGAGACAGTGAGGGGTGTAGGGACTGGAGGAGGTTACAGAGATAGGGAGGGGTGTAGGGGCTGTAGGAGGTTATGGAGATAGGGAGGGGTGTAGGGGCTGGAGGAGGTTACGGAGATAGGGAGGGGTGTAGGGGCTGTAGGAGGTTACAGAGAAGGGAGGGGTGTCGGGGCTGGAGGAGGTTACGGAGATAGGGAGGGGTGTAGGGGCTGGAGGTTACAGAGATAGGGAGGGGTGTCGGGGCTGGAAGAGGTTACGGAGATAGGCAGGGGTGTAGGGGCTGGAGGAGGTTACAGAGATAAGGAGGGGGTGTAGGGGCTGGAGGGCGGTACAGAGACAGTGAGGGGTGTAGGGACTGGAGGAGGTTACAGAGATAGGGAGGGGTGTAGGGGCTGTAGGAGGTTACAGAGAAGGGAGGGGTGTAGGGGCTGGAGGAGGTTACGGAGAAAGGGAGGGGTGTAGGGGCTGGAGGTTACAGAGATAGGGAGGGGTGTAGGGGCTGTAAGTTACAGAGATAGGGAGGGGTGTCGGGGCTGGAGGAAGTTACAGAGATAAGGAGGGATGTAGAGGCTGGAGGAGGTTAGAGAGATAGGGAGGGGTGTAGAGGCTGGAGGAGGTTAGAGAGATAGGGAGGGGTGTAGGGGCTGGAGGGGGTTACAGAGATAGGGAGGGGTGTAGGGGCTGGAGGAGGTTACAGAGATAGGGAGGGGTGTAGGGGCTGGAGATTACAGAGATAGGGAGGGGTGTAGGGGCTGGAAGAGGTTACGGAGATAGGGAGGGGTGTAGGGGGCTGGAGGGGGTTACAGAGATAGGGAGGGGTGTCGGGGCTGGGGGTTACAGAGATAGGGAGGGTGTAGCGGCTGGAGGGGGTTACAGAGATAGGGAGGGGTGTAGGGGCTGGAGGTTACAGAGATAGGGAGGGTGTAGCGGCTGGAGGAGGTTACAGAGATAGGGAGGGGTGTAGGGGCTGGAGGTTACAGAGATAGGGAGGGTGTAGCGGCTGGAGGAGGTTACAGAGATACGGAGGGGTGTAGGGGCTGGAGGAGGTTACAGAGATAGGGAGGGGTGTAGGGGCTGTAGGAGGTTACAGAGAAGGGAGGGGTGTAGGGGCTGGAGGAGGTTACGGAGATACGGAGAGGTGTAGGGGCTGGAGGTGGCTACAGAGATAGGGAGGGGTGTAGGGGCTGGAGGGGGTTACAGAGATAGGGAGGGGTGTAGGGGGCTGGAGGAAGTTACAGAGATAAGGAGGGGTGTAGTGGCTGGTGGGGGTTACAGAGAAGGGAGGGGTGTCGGGGCTGGAGGGGGTTACAGAGATAGGGAGGGGTGTCGGGGCTGGAGGAGGTTACAGAGAAGGGAGGGGTGTAGTGTTTGGAGGAGGTTACGGAAATAGGGAGGGGTGTAGGGGCTGGAGGTTACAGAGATAGGGAGGGGTGTCGGGGCTGGAGGAGGTTACAGAGATAGGGAGGGGTGTAGGGGCTGGAGGAAGTTACAGAGATACGGAGGGCTGTAGGGGCTGGAGGAGGTTACAGAGATAGGGAGGGGTGTCGGGGCTGGAGGAGGTTACAGAGATAGGGAGGGGTGTAGGGGCTGGAGGGGGTTACAGAGATAGGGAGGGGTGTCGGGGCTGGAGGTTACAGAGATCGGGAGGGGTGTAGGGGCTGGAGGTTACAGAGATAGGGAGAGGTGTAGGGGCTGGAGGAGGTTACAGAGATAGGGAGGGGTGTAGGGGCTGGAGGAGGTTACAGAGATAGGGAAGGCTGTAGGGGCTGGAGGAGGTTACAGAGATAGGGAGGGTGTAGGGACTGGAGGGGGTTACAGAGATAGGGAGGGGTGTCGGGGCTGGAGGAGGTTACAGAGATAGGGAGGGGTGTAGGGGCTGGAGGTTACAGAGATAGGGAGGGGTGTAGGGGCTGGAGGGGGTTACAGAGATAGGGAGGGGTGTCGGAGCTGGAGGAGGTTACAGAGACAGTGAGGGGTGTAGCGGCTGGAGGGGTTACAGAGATACGGAGAGGTGTAGGGGCTGGAGGGGGTTACAGAGATAGGGAGGGGTGTAGGGGCTGGAGGAGGTTACAGAGATAGGGAGGGGTGTAGGGGCTGGAGGTTACAGAGATAGGGAGGGGTGTAGGGGCTGTAGGAGGTTACAGAGAAGGGAGGGGTGTAGTGTTTGGAGGAGGTTACGGAAATAGGGAGGGGTGTAGGGGCTGGAGGTTACAGAGATAGGGAGGGGTGTAGGGGCTGGAGGAGGTTACAGAGATAGGGAGGGGTGTAGGGGCTGGAGGAGGTTACAGAGATAGGGAGGGGTGTAGGGGCTGGAGGGGGTTACAGAGATAGGGAGGGGTGTAGGGGCTGGAGGAGGTTACAGAGATAGGGAGAGGTGTAGGGGCTGGAGGGGGTTACAGAGATAGGGAGGGGTGTAGGGGCTGGAGGGGGTTACAGAGATAGGGAGGGGTGTAGGGGCTGGAGGAGGTTACAGAGATAGGGAGGGGTGTAGGGGCTGGAGGAGGTTACAGAGATAGGGACTTGAGCACAAAAATCCAGGTTGACACTTCCAGTGCAATGCTCGGCAGTGCCGCACTGTTGGAGGGGCAGTACTGAGGGAGTGCCGCACTGTTGGAGGGGCAGTACTGAGGGAGTGCCGCACTGTTGGAGGGGCAGTGCTGAGGGAGTGCCGCACTGTCGGAGAGGCAGTACTGAGGGAGTGCCGCACTGTCGGAGGGGCAGTACTGAGGGAGTGCCGCACTGTCGGAGGGGCAGTACTGAGGGAGCGCCGCACTGTCGGAGGGGCAGTACTGAGGGAGTGCCGCACTGTCGGAGGGGCAGTACTGAGGGAGCGCCGCACTGTCGGAGGGGCAGTACTGAGGGAGCCCCGCACTGTCGGAGGGGCAGTACTGAGGGAGCCCCGCACTGTCGGAGGGGCAGTACTGAGGGAGTGCCACACTGTCGGAGGGGCAGTACTGAGGGAGCGCCGCACTGTCGGAGGGGCGGTACTGAGGGAGCCCCGCACTGTCGGAGGGGCAGTACTGAGGGAGCACCGCACTGTCGGAGGGGCAGTACTGAGGGAGTGCCGCACTGTCGGAGGGGCAGTACTGAGGGAGCCCCGCACTGTCGGAGGGGCAGTACTGAGGGAGTGCCGCACTCTCGGAGGTACCGTTAAACCCGAGGCTCTGTTTGCTCTCTCAGGTGGATCCCATGGGCCACTATTTGGAAGAAGAGCAGGGGCAGTTCTCCCCGGGGTCCTGGGGCCAATATTTATCCCTCGACCAACATCACGGGAACAGATGATCCGGGGTCATTATCACCTCGCTGTGTGCGGGAGCTTGCTGTGCGCAAATTGGCCGCCGCGATTCCCACAATGCAACAGTGAGCGCTCTCCCGAAAGCTCTCGATTGGCTGTAAAGCGCTCTGAGGCGTCGGCTGGCCGTGAAAGGCGCTATATGAACGCAAGTCTTTCCGTCTTTGGCTCTTTGAAAGCAGCCTCTTTGTCCGAGCTTTTGGTCACCTGTGCAGCGCGTGTGGCTGCTCGATAAACGCTCCGGTGAACCGCCTTGGGTTGTTTGAGTCCTGCAAAGGGCCGATAATAAAGCAAGGTGCTGCTGTGTTTGGGAACTAACTATTAACCTGCCGTTGGCAATAACTGGGAGTTAAATGGAAAGGGCGTGAAACTATCATCGTCAGAAGCTTGTAGGGCCCCGGGGGTCGAGAATCGTCCAATCGGGCAACGGGGAGGTGATTGATTCCCGATTGGGTGCTGGACTTGTGGGGCGGCCAATCGCAGGAGAGTAGGGTGGGGAGAGGGAGGTCACATGTTGCCAGTTTCCCCCAGAATTTGTCCAATCAGAAAGTGGGGCGGGGGCCACCCTTGGCGGCAGGTGTCTGGCGCTGCCTCCCACAGTCGAATTGCCTGCCGAGGGCTGGCCTGCAGAGAATGGGGGCCCTCTGCTCTCCCCCCGGGGGCAGGTTAAGCGGAGTGGAGTGGGAGGAGAGAGAGAGAGAGAGAGAGAGAGAGACAGTCGGATTTGGTCAGCGCTCGGACCCTTCGGGAATGCGGGCTGGAATGTGGCCCAGTGACATTGGTAGCCTGCTGAGCGAAATGATCTCTCGGTCTGTCTGCCTGCCCTCTGGGCTCAGGGAGGGTCTTGTCCAGTGAGCGCCCCCCCCTCTCGGGAATCGAGGGAGGCAGGGAACCTGTGCCCGCCATTCCTGTTTCACTCACTGCACCGCACTGTTTGACATCGGCAGTGTGGTTCAATGAGGTGTATTTGGTCTTTCGAAAGGCCCACTTAGGGCGGACTGGTCTTTGGGCCGGGGACAACCAGGTGTCATAAGGACATCAGAAACAGGAGCAGGAGTGGGCCATACGGCCCCTCGAACCTGCTCCGCCATTGAATACGACCGTGGCTGATCCGATCATGGACACAGCTCCACTTCCCTGCCCACCCCCTTATCGGTTCAGGAGCTGTCTATCTCTGCCTTAAATATATTCAATGTCCCGGCTCCCACAGCTCTCTGAGGCAGCGAGTTCCACAGATTTACAACCCTCCGAGAGAAGGAATTCCTCCTCATCTCAGTTTTAAATGGGCGGCCCCTTATTCTAAGACCATGCCCCCTAGTTCTAGTCTCCCCCCATCAGTGGGAACAACCTCTCTGCATCCACCTTGTCGAGCCCCCCCCTCATAATCTGATACGTTTCCATCAGATCACCTCTCCTTCTTCTGAACTCCAATGAGTAGAGGCCCCAACCTCCTCAACCTTTCCTCATAAGTCAACCCCCTCATCCCCGGAATCAACCGAGTGAACCTTCTCTGAACTGCCTCCAAAGCAAAGTACGTCCTTTGGTAAATACGGAGAGCAGAACTGTGCACGCAGTACTCCAGGTGTGGCCTCACCAATACCCTGTGTAACTGGAGCAAGACTTCCCTGCTTTTATACTCCATTCCCCCTTTGCAATAAAGGCCAAGATACCATTGGCCCTTCCTGATCACTTGCTGTACCTGCGTACTAACCTTTTGTGTTTCATGTACAAGTAACCCCCAGGTCCCACTGTACTGCGGCACTTTGCAATCTTTCTCCCTTTCAATAACAACTTGCTCTGCGATTTTTTCTGCCAAAGCGGATGACCTCACACTTTCCAACATTATACTCCATCGGCCAAATATTGGCCCGCTCACTGAGCCCGGTCTATGTCCTTTTGCAGATTTTTTGTGTCCTCCTCTCACATTGCTTTTCCTCCCGTCTTTGTATCTTCAGCAAACTTGGTTACATTACACTCGGTCCCCTCCTCCAAGTCGTTAATATGGGATATTACAGTTTATGAAGGAGGGTGTCCCTTGTAACGTTCCCTCTGCCCACCTTTGGCTCGTTTTGCCCGTGAAGGAGTTCCGAGTCGAGCGCTTGCTTCGGGTAGTCTCATGTCTGGGGGGGACTGTGCGGACAATGTGGCCCTGCCCAGCGGAGCTGGTCGAGTGTGTGGGTCAGTGCTTCGATGCTGGGGGATGTAGGGCCTGGTCGAGGACGCTAACGTTGGTGCGTCTGTCCTCCCGGGGGGGATTTGCAGGATCTTGCGGAGACAGCGTTGGTGGTATTTCTCCAGCGACTTGAGGTGTTTTGGGGAAGAGCGTAACTGGAGGCCAATTAATATCAGAAATCCAACAGGGGGAATTGAGAAGAAAGGTCTTTACCCAGAGAGTGGTGAGAACGTGAAACTCGCTGCCCCAGGGAGAGGTTGAAATGAATAATACTGAAGGTGAGGCTGGCCAAGCAAGGTAGATCCACCGGCCTAGTCCACCCCCCCCCCCCCCCCAGTCATCAAGACCCACGGCCCGGCCCTGGACAACGAGGACCATTTCCCACACCTCGGGACCATGTACAGTAGGTATCTCACCCCCAGTCATCAAGGTCTACAGGGCTGTAGTAATACCCACCCTCCTGTATGGCCCAGAGACATGGACCATGTACAGTAGACACCTCACTCCCAGCTCATGGTCTACAGGGTTGTAGTAATACCCACCCTCCTGTATGGCCCAGAGACATGGACCGTGTACAGTAGACACCTCACTCCCAGCTCATGGTCTACAGGGTTGTAGTAATACCCACCCTCCTGTATGGCCCAGAGACATGGACCGTGTACAGTAGGTATCTCACCCCCAGCTCATGGTCTACAGGGCTGTAGTGATACCCACCCTCCTGTATGGCCCAGAGACACGGACCATGTACAGTAGGTATCTCACCCCCAGCTCATGGTCTACAGGGCTGTAGTGATACCCACCCTCCTGTATGGCTCAGAGACACGGACCATGTACAGTAGGTACCTCACCCCCAGCTCATGGTCTACAGGGCTGTAGTGATACCCACCCTCCTGTATGGCCCTGAGACACGGACCGTGTACAGTAGGTACCTCACCCCCAGCTCATGGTCTACAGGGCTGTAGTAATACCCACCCTCCTGTATGTCCCAGAGACATGGACCATGTACAGTAGGTACCTCACCCCCAGCTCATGGTCTACAGGGCTGTAGTGATACCCCACCCTCCTGTATGGCTCAGAGACACGGACCATGTACAGTAGGTATCTCACCCCCAGCTCATGGTCTACAGGGCTGTAGTGATACCCCACCCTCCTGTATGGCTCAGAGACACGGACCATGTACAGTAGGTATCTCACCCCCAGCTCATGGTCTACAGGGCTGTAGTGATACCCACCCTCCTGTATGGCTCAGAGACACGGACCATGTACAGTAGGTATCTCACCCCCAGCTCATGGTCTACAGGGCTGTAGTGATACCCCACCCTCCTGTATGGCTCAGAGACACGGACCATGTACAGTAGGCACCTCGAGTCGCTGGAGAAATACCACCAACGCTGTCTCCGCAAGATCCTGCAAATCCCCCGGGAGGACAGACGCACCAACGTTAGCGTCCTCGACCAGGCCCAACATCCCCAGCATCGAAGCACTGACCCACACTCGACCAGCTCCGCTGGGCAGGGCCACATTGTCCGCATGTCCCCCCCAGAGACACGAGACTATCCAAAGCGAGCGCTCTACTCGGAACTCCTTCACGGGCAAAATGAGTCAAAGGCGGGCAGAGGAAACATTACAAGGGATACCCCTCCTCTGATACAGTGCAACATCCCCCACCGACATCTGGGAGTCCCTAGGCCCAAAGACCAGTCCGCCCTCAGTGGAGGAAGTGCATCTGGGAGGGCGCTGAGCACCTCGAGTCTCGTCGCCGAGAGCGCGCAGAGACCAAGCGCAGGCAGCGGAAGGAGCGTGCGGCAAACCAGTCCCACCCTCCCCTTCCCTCAACATCTATCTGTCCCACCCTCCCCTTCCCTCAACGTCTATCTGTCCCACCCTCCCCCTTCTCTCAACGTCTATCTGTCCCATCCTCCCTCCCCTTCCCTCAACGTCTATCTGTCCCACCCTCCCCTTCCCTCAACGTCTATCTGTCCCAACCTGTGACAGGGACTGTGGTTCTCGAATTGGGCTGTTCAGCCACCGAAGGACTCGTGTTTAGAGTGGAAGCAAGTCTCCCTCGATTGCGAGGCACTGCCTGTGAATGAATGAGACAATGCTGATAGATTTAGATGAGGACGGATGGAGGGGACTCCAATCGAGGGGTGGGCCATATGGGCTCTTTCTGTGCCGTATATCTGATGTACTCCGATGTGAATTGAGAAGGTGGGATAGACTATGGCCTGATCAGTGGGGGTGAACGGGGATTAAGATCAGATAGATTAGAGCGGGATTCCGGGGATGAGGGGGTTGACTTATGAGGAAAGGTTGAGGAGGTTGGGCCTCTACTCATTGGAGTTCAGAAGAATGAGAGGTGATCTGATGGAAACGTATCAGATTATGAGGGGACTCGACAAGGTGGATGCAGAGAGGATGTTCCCACTGATGGGGGGAGACTAGAACTAGGGGGCATCAATTCAGAATAAGGGGTCGCCCATTTAAAACAGAAATTAGAGGGGGTGGATGAGAGGGGGAGGGGGTGAGAGGGGGAGGGAGTGAGAGGGGGGATAGTTCAGAGGGGATGGGTTGGGGGGAAGTGAGGTGAGGGGGGTAGGTGAGAGTGTAAAGGAACAGACAGATCTCCCCCTCCCCCCCCCCCCCTCACCTGTTCTGCTGAAGCAGGTGTAACTCCCCCACATCCAGCCCCTCCTTCCTCTGGGGCTTCAGTCTGAGGACCATGTGGTTGAAGTAGTTGGTCAGGACTCCCCTCCCGCCGACCGAGCGCCCTCCGAACATCTGAGGCAGGGGCTCCCGGACACTGCCAGCTCCCTCTTAATCCCCCAGTCCCAATCCCAGGCTAAAGAATCGGGTGGGTTCTCCGGAGCGGCAGAAAGTGAGCCAAAGCTGGCTTGAAAGTTCCTTCAAGTTGTTTCAACGTTTCTCCAAAGTTTTAAAAGTTTTCCCAAGTTTTAAAAGTTTCTCCAAAGTTGTTTAAAAGTTTTCCAAAGTTTTAAAAGTGTCTCCAAAGTTGTTTAAAAGTTTCTCCAAAGTTGTTTAAAAGTTTTCCAAAGTTTTAAAAGTGTCTCCAAAGTTGTTTAAAAGTGTCTCCAAAGTTGTTTAAAAGTTTCTCCAAAGTTTTAAAAGTTTTCCCAAGTTGTTGAAACCTTTCTCCTAAGTTGGTTTAAAAGTCTCCGAGTTGTTTGAAAGCTCCTGGGTCGTTTGAAAGTGTCGCTAGGATGGTGCTCCGGATTTGAACGGTCCCAGGCTGTGGGTACCAGCAGACCCGGCTCATCCCTTGTTTTGGGAAAGTGCCGAGACACGCCACTGGTTGGACAAGGTCACAGGGAGATGGAATTCAGGCCCGGGGCGAAGGATGGGCCGGTCAGTCGGCCTCACCTGGCCGACACACACGGTCCCTGCGCCTGTCCGGAAAGGTTCCCAGCTTGTGCCGCCCCGCACAGTCTGTGAGGCCTCCGGGTTCACCAGATCCCTGGCATGGAGGGGCACGGCAAGATCCCAGGGCCAGGGGACCCGCACAAGGGCATTCGGACAACACCGAGAAATATAAATCACAAGAACGGGAGTCTGCCAGAAAACTGCCAGCAGTGAGTGAGGGTGAGAATGTGCAAATCTCCCCTGAAATCAATGTCACAATTTGTTTCATGCCTCAGGGAGAAGGAACAATATGGGTAATGAAGGTTGTGTGGGAGAGAGAGTGATATGTCCTTACTATACAGTATAAATACACACGAGGCCCATACATGAGAGAAGGTCACTCTGTGACCAGTTACCTTTATTACCAAGACCTCAAGTGATGAAGGTGGGTGGAGCTTCCCGTTTTATACCTGAAGGTCCAGGTTAGGAGTGTCTCCCACCTAGTGGTCAGTGTTCTCACGGTGTACAACTTCGGTCAGTTTATACATGGGTTACAATGCTGGTTGAATACATGACATCACCCCCCCCCAAAGACTTATTGGGATCACAGGTTGAATCTCTCTGGTGGTTTACGCTCCCTTGTAGAGCGCCTGAGTTGGGGCTCCGGTTGTTGGCCGCTGGCCTGAGTGTCTGCTGTTTGCGGTGCCTCAGGCCTGTCCGGACTGCCCACAGTGACTGGGCTCTCCTCCCTTTGGTTCCGGTGTTCGGTCACCTGTGGTGGAGTGAACTCTACATCATGTTCTTCCTCTGCTTCTTCTATGGGGTTGCTGAACCTCCTTTTTTGTTTGATCCACGTGTTTGCGGCAGATTTGTCCATTGGTAAGTTTAACTACTAAAACCCTATTCCCCTCTTTGGCAACCACAGTGCCTGCGAGCCATTTGGGCCCTGCAGCGTAGTTGAGGACAAAAACAGGGTCATTTACATCAATACATCGCGCCCTCGCATTCCTGTCATGGTAGTCATATTGTGACTGACACCTGCTCTCAACAATTTCTTTCATGGTGGGGTGTATAAGGGATAATCGGGTTTTGAGCGTCCTTTTCATTAGTAGCTCTGCGGGTGGAACCCCTGTGAGCGAGTGTGGTCGGGATCTGTAGGCCAACAGGAGGCGTGATAAGCGGGTTTATAGGGAACCCCCTTGGAATCTGAGCATCCCCTGTTTGATTATCTGCGCTGCTCGTTCTGCCTGGCCGTTTGAGGCTGGCTTGAACGGTGCCGTTCTAACATGGTTAATTCCATTGCCTGCCATGAAGTCCTGGAATTCAGTGCTTGTGAAGCATGGGCCATTGTCACTGACCAAGGTGTCTGGTAGACCGTGGGCGGCGAACATTGCCCGTAGACTTTCTACCGTGGCAGAGGATGTGCTTGAATTTAAAATGTCACACTCGATCCATTTGGAGTAGGCGTCTACTACAACCAAAAACATTTTCCCCATGAAAGGACCTGCGTAGTCCACATGGATACGTGACCAAGGCTTGACGGGCCATGGCCAGGGGCTAAGGGGGGCTTCCCTGGGCGCATGGCCCAGCTGGGCACACGTGTTGCACCTGCGAACACAAAGTTCCAGATCTGCGTCTATCCCTGGCCACCAAACGTGTGACCTGACAATTGCCTTCATCGTGACAATGCCCGGGTGCCCATTGTGGAGTTCTCTGATGAACACCTCTCTGCCCATCTGGGGTATGACTACGCGGTTTCCCCACAGTAGGCAATCAGCCTGAATCGAGAGTTCATCCCTGCGCCTGTGAAATGGTTTAAATTCCTCAGGGCATGCCCTGTACGTGGCTGCCCAGTCCCCATTCAGGACACATTTCTTGACTAGAGACAATAGCGGGTCTCTATTTGTCCAGACATTAATCTGACGGGCTGTCACAGGTGAGCCTTCGCTTCCGAAAGCTTCAACAGCCATGACCATCTCAGCACTATGCTCGGTAGCCCCCTCAGTGGTGGCTAGTGGGAGCCTGCTGAGTGCATCGGCACAGTTCTCGGTGCCCGGTCTGTACCGAATTGTGTGGCCATAGGCAGCTAACATGAGTGCCCACCTCTGTATGCGGGCCGATGCGTTTGCATTTATGGCCTTGTTGTCGGCCAAAAGGGACGTTAGAGGTTTGTGATCTGTCTCCAGCTCACATTTCCTGCCAAACAGGTACTGGTGCATTTTCTTTACCGCATATACACATGCGAGCACCTCCTTTTCTACCATCCCGTAGCCCCTTTCTGCCTGGGACAGACTTCTGGAGGCATAAGCTACCGGCTGTAACACACACCCGACACCATAGGACGATGCATCGCACGTTAACACAAGTTTCTTACATGGGTCATATAGCGTTAACAGAGTGTTGGAACATAACAAATTGCGTGTTCTATTAAAAGCCCTTTCCTGGCTGTCCCCCCAGACCCATTCGCGACCTTTGCGTAGGAGCACGTGTAGCGGCTCTAGCAGCGTGCTCAATTTGGGAAGTAAGTTACCAAAATAGTTCAGGAGCCCCAGGAACGAACGCAGCTCCGTCGTGTAACGGGGTCTGGGTGCTCTCCGGATCGCTTCCGTCTTGGACGCAGTAGGGCTGATCCCGTCTGCTGCTACCCTCATCCCCAGGAATTCTACCTCTGGAGCTAGGAAGACTCACTTCGCCTTTTTCAGTCGCAGACCTACCCGGTCCAGTCTGCGTAGCACCTCCTCCAGGTTGTGGAGGTGTTCTTCAGTATCGTAACCCGTGATGAGGATGTCGTCCTGAAAAACCACCGTCCCTGGAATCGACTTGAGGAGGCTTTCCATATTTCGTTGGAAGATCGCGGCGGCCGAGCGAATCCCGAACGGACATCTGTTGTACTCAAACAACCCCTTGTGTGTCGTGATGGTGGTCAGCTTCTTCGACTCACTCGCCAGCTCCTGGGTCATGTAAGCTGAGGTCAGGTCCAATTTTGGAAAAAGTTTGCCACCGGATAGCGTCGCAAAGAGGTCCTCCGCTCTCGGTAGCGGGTACTGGTCTTGGAGTGACACCCGATTGATGGTGGCCTTGTAATCACCACATCTCCTGACCGACCCATCCGCCTTGAGCACCGGCACAATCGGGCTCGCCCAGTCACTGAATTCGACTGGCGAGATGATGCCTTCCCTCAACAGGCGGTCCAATGCGCCTTCTATCTTTTCCCGCATCATGTACGGCACCGCTCTGGCCTTGTGGTGTACTGGCCTGGTGTCCAGGTTTATGTGAATCACTACCTTGGCCCCCATGAAATTGCCAATGCCGGGTTGAAATAATGAGTCAAATTTGTCCAGGATCTGTGAGCATGATACTCGCTCCACAGAGGAAATTGCATTGACATCGCCCCATTTCCAGTTCATGACAGCAAGCCAACTCCTCCCCAGTAGTGCGGGACCGTCCCCCGGGACAATCCAGAGTGGCAACCTGTTCTCCGAATCTTTGTGGGTCACGACTACCGTGGCGCTGCCTAGCACCGGAATGATCTGCTTTGTGTCAGTCCGTAGCTGTGCGTTAATCGGCAATAATTTTGGCCTCCTGGCCTTGGACGCCCACAACTTTTCGAACTGTTTGATACCCATCAGGGACTGGCTGGCCCCCGTGTCTAGCTCCATTGATACTGGGATGCCATTGAGGAGCACTTTCATCATTATCGGTGGCGTCCTGGTGTATGAACTGTATACGTGCTCCACATGAACCCGCTGAACTTCAGCTTCCAGCGATTTTCCCCCAGTGTCCATTTCTGCAATTTCTGCAGGTATTTTGCTCATCTCTGCAAACTCCGGCTGAGTGTGTGCCTCCACGCCTCCAACATGAGTTGCGGTTCGAAACAAAAGGTCCCTTGCCAGTCGATCGTCCCTGACTGCCCCTGTTATTGTCCTTGAGTGCACCATTAACAGGTGTTGATGGCCCCATTACTGGCCGCATTGTCCCTTGCAATGGCGTGAATCGCTGTTCAGCTTGCCATTGTCTCTGTCGAACTCCCCCTCTGGGTTCGACTACATGTTGGGGCATGCCCGACTGCCCTTGTCTGCCTGGAGAACTGTGTGCTGCTTTAACAATGTTGAATCTCTGTCCCAACTATTCCTTAACACAGTACCTCTCGTCTGTTCTGCTCGTGGCCATGCTCGCGTGGTTTAAATCCCAGTTTCTTGTCACCATTGGTACGTCCTTACTACACAGTATAAATGCACACGAGGCCCATGCTTGAGAGAAGGTCAGTCTGTGACCTGTCCTTTATTCCTTCGCACTCAAGTGATGGAGGTGGGTGGAGCTTCCCCTTTTATACCTGAAGGTCCAGGTTAGGAGTGTCTCCCACCTAGTGGTCAGTGTTCTCACGGTGTACAACTTAGGTCAGTTTATACATGGGTTACAATGCTGGTTGAATACACGACAAGGAGGGAGTGCAGCGAAGGTTCACCAGACTGATTCCCGGGATGGCGGGACTGACATATGAGGAGAGACTGGATCGACTGGGCTTATATTCACTGGAGTTTAGAAGAATGAGAGGGGATCTCATAGACACATGTAAAATTCTGACGGGACGGGACAGGTTCGATGCAGGAAGAACGTTCCCGATGTTGGGGAAGTCCAGAACCAGGGGGGTCACACGGTCTAAGGATAAGGGGGTAAGCCATTTAGGACCGAGATGAGGAGAGAATTATTCACCCAGAGAGTGGTGAACCTGTGGAATTCTCTGCCGCAGAGAGTTGTTGGGGGCCAGTTCGTTGGATATATTCAAGAGGGAGTTAGATGTGGCCCTTACGGCGAAAGGGATCAAGGGGTATGGAGAGAAAGCAGGAAAGGGGTACTGAGGGGAATGATCAGCCATGATCTTATTGAATGGTGGTGCAGGCTCGAAGGGCCCAATGGCCTACTCCTGCTCCTATTGTCCGTGTTTCTATGTAACAGCCCCCCCCCAGCTTAGGACCTGGACCAGCCAGGATCCCGAACAGCGAGACGGGGTTGTGACAACCTCTCCGTCGCGGAGGCAATAGACCCAGCCCCAACGCTGCCGAGCCGGGCAGGGCGGCTGGACGCTGTCGGTGGTCCGAGACGCCCCCAACACTAGCCCGCAAGGTCGACGGGGACTACCAGGTCCAGGGCCGAACGTCTCACGTCTCATGTCCTGGGCGTCGCATTGTGAAACCGTGTACACCCCCACCCGCCCCCCGGGGCAAAGCACACAGCAGTGGGGGCCGGGGACCGGGACCGGGACCAGACTGCGAACGGCAGGTGACCAGCGTCCAGCGCGAGAACTCCTGGCCCCCCCCCAGCGACCCCAACAACACGATCGACCTCGCCCTCAACCACGAGGACAAACCCGTCCCAACCCAGGCGATCGACCGGAGACTTTGGGCGGGGGCGGGGGGGGAGTGATGTTATGTACGTAGACTTTCCCCGAGGGGTAAGACTTGCCCCTCGGGGGCGGGGGGGGTGGGGGGGGAGTGATGTTATGTACGTAGACTTTCCCCGAGGGGTAAGAATTGCCAGTCGGGGGGGTGGGGGGGGAGTGATGTTATGTATGTAGACTTTCCCCGAGGGGTAAGACTTGCCCCTCGGGGCGGGGGAGGGTGGGGAGTGATGTTATGTACGTAGACTTTCCCCGAGGGGTAAGACTTGCCCCTCGGGGGAGGGGGGGGAGTGATGTTATGTACGTAGACTTTCCCCGAGGGGTAAGACTTGCCCCTCGGGGGGGGGGAGGGGGAGTGATGTTATGTACGTAGACTTTCCCCGAGGGGTAAGACTTGCCCCTCGGGGGGGGGGGCGTGGGAGTGATGTTATGTACGTAGACTTTCCCCGAGGGGTAAGACTTGCCCCTCGGGGGAGGGGGAGTGATGTTATGTACGTAGACTTTCCCCGAGGGGTAAGACTTGCCCCTCGGGGGGTGGGGAGGGAGTGATGTTATGTACGTAGACTTTCCCCGAGGGGTAAGACTTGCCCCTCGGGGGGGTGGAGGGGGAAGTGATGTTATGTACGTAGACTTTCCCCGAGGGGTAAGACTTGCCCCTCGGGGGAGGGGGAAGTGATGTTATGTACGTAGACTTTCCCCGAGGGGTAAGACTTGCCCCTCGGGGGGGGGGGAGGGGGAGTGATGTTATGTATGTAGACTTTCCCCGAGGGGTAAGACTTGCCCCTCGGGGGAGGGGGAGTGATGTTATGTACGTAGACTTTCCCCGAGGGGTAAGACTTGCCCCTCGGGGGGGTGGAGGGGGAAGTGATGTTATGTACGTAGACTTTCCCCGAGGGGTAAGACTTGCCCCTCGGGGGGTGGGGGGGGAGTGATGTTATGTACGTAGACTTTCCCCGAGGGGTAAGACTTGCCCCTCGGGGCGGGGAGGGAGGGGGAAGTGATGTTATGTACGTAGACTTTCCCCGAGGGGTAAGACTTGCCCCTCGGGGGGGGGGAGGGGGAGTGATGTTATGTACGTAGACTTTCCCCGAGGGGTGAGACTTGCCCCTCGGGGGGTGGAGGGGGAGTGATGTTATGTACGTAGACTTTCCCCGAGGGGTAAGACTTGCCCCTCGGGGGGTGGAGGGGGAGTGATGTTATGTACGTAGACTTTCCCCGAGGGGTAAGACTTGCCCCTCGGGGGTGGGGAGGGAGGGGGAGTGATGTTATGTATGTAGACTTTCCCCGAGGGGTAAGACTTGCCCCTCGGGGGAGGGGGAGTGATGTTATGTACGTAGACTTTCCCCGAGGGGTAAGACTTGCCCCTCGGGGGGGTGG
>NW_027250722.1:52508-62508 GCF_044704955.1 Pristiophorus japonicus | reverse complement strand
CTACACACCCTCCTCCTCGGCACCCCTCCCCCAACACCCCCTCCTCCTCAGCTCCCTCCCCAAACACCTCTCCTCCTCGTCACCCCTCCCCCAAACACGCCCTCCCCCTCAAACCCCTCCCCAAACACCTCTCCTCCTCAAACCCCTCCCCAAACACCCCCTCCCCCTCACCCCCTCCCCTACACACCCTCCTCCTCGGCACCCCTCCCCCAACACCCCCTCCTCCTCAGCTCCCTCCCCAAACACCTCTCCCCCTCGTCACCCCTCCCCCAAACACCCCCTCCTCCTCAACCCCTCCCCAAACACCCCTCCCCTCAACCCCCTCCCCAACACCCCCTCCTCCTCGTCACCCCCTCCCCAAACACCTCCTCCCTCTCGTCACCCCTCCCCAAACACCCCCTCCCCCTCGTCACCCACTCCCCCAAACACCCCCTCCTCCTCAACACCTCCCCAAACACCCCCTCCTCCTCAGCCCCTCCCCAAACACCCCCTCCTCCTCAACCCCTCCCCAAACACCCCCTCCTCCTCAGGCCCTCCCCAAACACCCCCTCCTCCTCAACCCCTCCCCAAACACCCCCTCCTCCTCAACACCTCCCCAAACACCCCCTCCTCCTCAGCCCCTCCCCAAACACCCCCTCCTCCTCAACCCCTCCCCAAACACCCCCTCCTCCTCAGGCCCTCCCCAAACACCCCCTCCTCCTCAACCCCTCCCCAAACACCCCCTCCTCCTCAACACCTCCCCAAACACCCCCTCCTCCTCAACCCCTCCCCAAACACACCCTCCTCCTCGTCACCCCCTCCCCAAACACCCCCTCCTCCTCGACACCCCTCACCAAACACCCCCTCCTGCCTCGTGACTCCCTCCACAAACACCTCTCCTCCTCAACCCCCTCCCCAAACACCCACTCACCCACCCCCTCTCCCCCTCCCCAAACACCCCCACTCCCTCGTCACCCCTCCCCAAACAGCCCCTCCTCCTCGTCACCCCTCCTCAAACACCCCCTCCCCAAAAACCCCCTCTCCCTCGTCACCCCTCCCCAAACACACCCTCTCCCTCGTCACCCCTCCCCAAACACCCCCTCTCCCTCGCCACCCCTCCCCAAACACCCCCTCCCCCTCTCCCGCCTCCCCAAACACCCCCTCCTCCTCGTCACCCCTCCTCAAACACCCCCTCCCCAAAAACCCCCTCTCCCTCGTCACCCCTCCCCAAACACCCCCTCCTCCTCGTCACCCCTCCTCAAACACCCCCTCCCCAAAAACCCCCTCCTCCTCGTCACCCCCTCCCTAAACACACCCTCCCCCCTCCCCCTCTCCCCCTCCCCAAACACTCCCTCTCCCTCGTCACCCCTCCCCAAACACCCCCTCCCCCTCTCCCGCCTCCCCAAACACCCCCTCCTCCCCAAACACCCCCTCCTGCCTCGTAACTCCCTCCCCAAACACACCCTGCCCCTCAACCCCCTCCCCAAACACACCCTCCTCCTCGTCACCCCTCCCCAAACACCCCCTCCCCCCTCCCCCTCAAAACCCTCCCCAAACACCTCTCCCACTCAACCTCTCCCCAAACACACCCTCCCCCTCTCCCCCTCCCCAAACATCCCCTCCTCCTTGTCACCCCTCCCCAAACACCCCCTCCTCCTTGTCACCCCCTCCCCCAACACCCCCTCCTTCTCGACACCCCCTCCCCAAACACCCCCTCCCCCTCTTCCCCTCCCCAAACACCCACTCCCCCTCAACCCCGTCCCCAAACACCCCCTCCTCCTCGTCACCACCTCCCCAAACACCCCCTCCCCCTCTCCCCCTCCCCAAACACCCCCTCCTCCTCGGCACCCCTCCTCAAACACCCCCTCCTGCCTCGTGACTCCCTCCCCAAACACCCGCTCTCCCTCAAACCCCTCCACAAACACGCCATCCTGCCTTGTGACTCCCTCCCCAAACACCCCCTCTCCCTCAAACCCCTCCCCAAACACCCCCTCCTGCCTCGTGACTCCCTCCCCAAACACCCCCTCCCCCTCAACCCCTCCCCAAACACCCCCTCCTCTCAAAACACACCATACCCCTCAACCCCTCCCCAAACACCCCCTCCTGCCTCGTGACTCCCTCCCCAAACACCACCTCCCCCTCAAACCCTCCCCAAACACCCACTCCTCCCCAAACACACCCTCCCCCTCAACCCCTCCCCAAACACCCCCTCCTGCCTCGTGACTCCCTCCTCAAACACCCCCTCTCCCTCAACCCCCTCCCCAATCACCCCCTCTCCCTGGTCACCCCTCCCCAAACACCCCCTGCCCCCTCCCCCTCTCCCCAAACACCTCTCCCCCTCGTCACCCCCTCCCCGACCACCCCCTCTCCCTCAAAACCCTCCCCAAACACACCCTCCTGCCTCGTGAATCCCTCCCCAAACAACCCCTCCTGCCTCGTGACTCCCTCCTCAAACACCCCCTCTCCCACGTCACCCCTCCCCAAACATCCCCTCCTGCCTCGTGACTCCCTCCCCAAACACCCCCTCTCCCTCAAACCCCTCCCCAAACAACCCCTCTTGCCTCGTGACTCCCTCCCCAAACACCCCCTCTCCCTCAAACCCCTCCCCAAACACCCCCTCCTGCCTTGTGACTCCCTCCCCAAACACCTCTCCCTCAAACCCCTCCGCAAACACCCCCTCTCCCTCGTTACTCCCTCCCCAAACACCCCCTCTCCCTCAACCCCCTCCCCAAACACCCCATCCTGCCTCGTGACTCCCTCCCCAAACACCCCCTCCTGCCTCGTGACACCCTCCCCAAACACCCCCTCCTGCCTCGTGACACCCTCCCCAAACACCCCCTCCTGCCTTGTGACTCCCTCCCCAAACACCCCCTCTCCCTCAAACTCCTCCCCAAACACCCCCTCTCCCTCGTCACCCCTCCCCAAACACCCCCTCTCCCTCGTCACCCTCTCCTCATACACCCCCTCTCCCTCAAACCCTCCCCAAACAACCCCTCCTGCCTCGTGACTCCCTCCCCAAACACACCCTCTCCCTCAAACCCCTCCCCAAACACCCCCTCCTGCCTCGTGCCTCCCTCCCCAAACACACCCTCTCCCTCATACCCCTCCCCAAACACCCCCTCCTGCCTTGTGACTCCCTCCCCAAACACCCCCTTCTGCCTTGTGACTCCCTCCCCAAACACCCCCTCTCCCTCAAACCCCTCCCCAAACACCCCCTCCTGCCTCGTGACTCCCTCCCCAAACACACCCTCTCCCTCAAACCCCTCCCCAAACACCCCCTCCTCCTCAACCCCTCCCCAAACACCCCCTCCTCCTCAACCCCTCCCCAAACACCCCCTCCTCCTCGTCACCCCTCCCCAAACACCACCTCCTCCTCAACCTCTCCCCAAACAACCCCTCCTGCCTCGTGCCTCCCTCCCCGAACACCCCCTCTCCCTCATACCCCTCCCCAAACACCCCCTCCTGCCTCGTGACTCCCTCCCCAAACACCCCCTCTCCCTCAACCCCCTCCCCAAACACCCCCTCCTCCTCGTCACCCCCTCCCCAAACACCCCCTCCTCCTCGTCACCCCTCCCCAAACACCCCCTCCTCCTCAACCTCTCCCAAACACCCCCTCCTCCTCGTCACCCCTCCCCAAACACCCCCTCTCCCTCAAACCCCTCCCCAAACATCCCCTCCTGCCTCGTGACTCCCTCCACAAACACCTCTCCTCCTCAACCCCCTCCCCAAACACCCACTCCCCCTCCCCCTCTCCCCCTCCCCAAACACCCCCTCCTCCTCGTCACCCCTCCCCAAACACCCCCTCCTCCTCAACCTCTCCCCAAACACCCCCTCCTCCTCGTCACCCCTCCCCAAACACCCCCTCTCCCTCAAACCCCTCCCCAAACAACCCCTCTTGCCTCGTGACTCCCTCCCCAAACACCCCCTCTCCCTCAAACCCCTCCCCAAACACCCCCTCCTGCCTTGTGACTCCCTCCCCAAACACCTCTCCCTCAAACCCCTCCGCAAACACCCCCTCTCCCTCGTTACTCCCTCCCCAAACACCCCCTCTCCCTCAACCCCCTCCCCAAACACCCCATCCTGCCTCGTGACTCCCTCCCCAAACACCCCCTCCTGCCTCGTGACACCCTCCCCAAACACCCCCTCCTGCCTCGTGACACCCTCCCCAAACACCCCCTCCTGCCTTGTGACTCCCTCCCCAAACACCCCCTCTCCCTCAAACTCCTCCCCAAACACCCCCTCTCCCTCGTCACCCCTCCCCAAACACCCCCTCTCCCTCGTCACCCTCTCCTCATACACCCCCTCTCCCTCAAACCCTCCCCAAACACCCCCTCCTGCCTCGTGCCTCCCTCCCCAAACACACCCTCTCCCTCATACCCCTCCCCAAACACCCCCTCCTGCCTTGTGACTCCCTCCCCAAACACCCCCTTCTGCCTTGTGACTCCCTCCCCAAACACCCCCTCTCCCTCAAACCCCTCCCCAAACACCCCCTCCTGCCTCGTGACTCCCTCCCCAAACACACCCTCTCCCTCAAACCCCTCCCCAAACACCCCCTCCTCCTCAACCCCTCCCCAAACACCCCCTCCTCCTCGTCACCCCTCCCCAAACACCCCCTCCTCCTCAACCTCTCCCCAAACACCCCCTCCTCCTCGTCACCCCTCCCCAAACACCCCCTCCTCCTCGTCACCCCTCCTCAAACACCCCCTCCCCAAAAACCCCCTCTCCCTCGTCACCCCTCCCCAAACACCCCCTCCCCCCTCCCCCTCTCCCCCTCCCCAAACACACCCTCTCCCTCGTCACCCCTCCCCAAACACCCCCTCCCCCTCTCCCGCCTCCCCAAACACCCCCTCCTCCCCAAACACCCACTCCTGCCTCGTAACTCCCTCCCCAAACACACCCTGCCCCTCAACCCCCTCCCCAAACACACCCTCCTCCTCGTCACCCCTCCCCAAACACCCCCTCCCCCTCAAAACCCTCCCCAAACACCTCTCCCCCTCAACCTCTCCCCAAACACACCCTCCCCCTCTCCCCCTCCCCAAACATCCCCTCCTCCTTGTCACCCCCTCCCCCAACACCCCCTCCTTCTCGACACCCCCTCCCCCAAACACCCACTCCCCCTCAACCCCGTCCCCAAACACCCCCTCCTCCTCGTCACCCCCTCCCCAAACACACCCTCCCCCTCTCCCCTCCCCAAACATCCCCTCCTCCTTGTCACCCCTCCCCAAACACCCCCTCCTCCTTGTCACCCCCTCCCCCAACACCCCCTCCTCCTCGTCACCCCCTCCCCAAACACCCCCTCCCCCTCTCCCCCCTCCCCAAACACCCCCTCCTCCTCGTCACCCCCTCCACAAACACCCCCTCCTGCCTCGTGACTCCCTCCCAAAACACCATCTCCCTCTCCCCAAACCCTCCCCAAACACCCCCTCCTCCCCAAACACACCCTCCCCCTCAACCCCTCCCCAAACACCCCCTCCTGCCTCGTGACTCCCTTCCCAAACACCCCCTCTCCCTCAACCCCCTCCCCAATCACCCCCTCTCCCTCGTCACCCCTCCCCAAACACCCCCTCCCCCTCAACCCCTCCCCAAACACCCCCTCCTCCCAAAACACACCCTCCCCCTCAACCCCTCCCCAAACACCCCCTCCTGCCTCGTGACTCCCTCCCCAAACACCACCTCCCCCTCAAACCCTCCCCAAACACCCCCTCCTCCCCAAACACACCCTCCCCCTCAACCCCTCCCCAAACACCCCCTCCTGCCTCGTGACTCCCTCCCCAAACACCCCCTCTCCCTCAACCCCCTCCCCAATCACCCCCTCTCCCTGGTCACCCCTCCCCAAACACCCCCTGCCCCCTCCCCCTCTCCCCAAACACTTCTCCCCCTCGTCACCCCCTCCCCGACCACCCCCTCTCCCTCAAAACCCTCCCCAAACACCCCCTCCTGCCTTGTGAATCCCTCACCAAACAACCCCTCCTGCCTCGTGACTCCCTCCCCAAACACCCCCTCTCACACGTCACCCCTCCCCAAACACCCCCTCCTGCCTCGTGACTCCCTCCCCAAACACCCCCTCTCCCTCAAACCCCTCCCTAAACACTTCCTCCTGCCTCGTGACTCCCTCCCCAAACACCCCCTCTCCCTCAAACCCCTCCCCAAACACCCCCCCCTGCCTTGTGACTCCCTGCCCAAACACCCCCTCCCTCTCTCCCCAAACACCCCCTCTCCCTCGTCACCCCCTCCTCATACACCCCCTCTCCCTCAAACCCTCCCCAAACACCCCCTCCTGCCTCGTGACTCCCTCCCCAAACACCCCCTCTCCCTCAACCCCCTCCCCAAACACCCCCTCCTGCCTCGTGACTCCCTCCCCAAACACCCCCTCCTTCCTCGTGACTCCCTCCCCAAACACCCCCTTCTGCCTTGTGACTCCCTCCCCAAACACACCCTCCTTCCTCGTGACTCCCTCCCCAAACACCCCCTCTCCCTCAAACCCCTCCCCAAACACCCCCTCCTGCCTCGTGCCTCCCTCCCCAAACACACCCTCTCCCTCATACCCCTCCCTAAACACCCCCTCCTGCCTTGTGACTCCCTCCCCAAACACCCCCTCCTTCCTCGTGACTCCCTCCCCAAACACCCCCTTCTGCCTTGTGACTCCCTCCCCAAACACACCCTCCTTCCTCGTGACTCCCTCCCCAAACACCCCCTCTCCCTCAAACCCATCCCCAAACACCCCCTCTCCTTCGTGACTCCCTCCCCAAACACCCCCTCCCCTCTCCCCCTCTCCCCAAACACCCCCTCCCCTCTCCCCCTCTCCCCAAACACCTCCTCTCCCTCATCACCCTTCCCCAAACCACCACTCCTCCTCGTCACCCCCTCCCCAAACACCCCCTCTCCCTCAAACGCCTCCCCAAACACCCCCTCTCCCTCGTGACTCCCTCCCCAAACACCCCCTCTCCCTCAACCCCCTCCCCAAACACCCCCTCCTGCCTCGTGACTCCCTCCCCAAACACCTCTCCCCCTCAACCCCCTCGCCAAACACCTCCTCCCCCTCTCCCCCCTCTCCAAACACCCCCTCCCCTTCCCAAACACCCCTCCCCCTCGTCACCCCCTCCCCAAACACACCCTCCCCCTCTCCCCCCTCCCCAAACACCCCCTCCCCCTCTCCCCCCTCCCCAAACACCCCCTCTCCTTCTCCCTCCTCCCCAAACACCCCCTCCCCCTCTCCCCCCTCCCCAAACACCCCCTTCCCCTCTCCCTCCTCCCCAAACACCCCCTCCCCTCGTCACCCCCTCCCCAAACACACCCTCCCCCCTCCCCAAACACCCTCTCCCCCTCCCCAAAAACACCCTCCCCCTCTCCCCCCTCTCCAAACACCCCCTCCCCCTCCCCAAACACCCCCTCCCCCTCTCCCTCCTCCCAAAACACCCCCTCCCCCTATCCCCCCTCCCCAAACACCGCTTCTCCTTCTCCCCCTCCCCAAACACACCCTCCCCCCTCCCCAAACATCCTCTCCCCCCTCCCCAAACACCCCCTCCCCCTCGCCCCCCTCCCCAAACACCCCCTCCCCCTCTCCCTCCTCTCCAAACACCCCCTCCCCCTCTCCCCCCTCCCCAAACACAGCCTCCCCCCTCCCCAAACACCCCCTCCCCCTCTCCCTCCTCCCCAAACACCCCCTCCCCCTCTCCCCCCTCTCCAAACACCCCCTCCCCCTCTCCCCCCTCCCCAAACACACCCTCCCCCCTCCCCAAACACCCCCTCTCCCTCTCCCCCCTCCCCAAACGCCCCCTCCCCCTCCCCAAACACCCCCTCCCCCTCTCCCCCCTCCCCAAACACCCCCTCTCCCTCTCCAAACACCCCCTCCCCCTCTCTCGCTCCAAACACCCCCTCCCCCTCTTCCCCCTCCCCAAACACCCCCTCCCCCCTCTCCCAAACACACCCTCCCCCCTCTCCAAACACCCCCTCTCCTTCTCCCTCCTCCCCAAACACCCCCTCCCCCTCTCCCCCCTCCCCAAACACCCCCTCCCCCTCTCCCTCCTCTCCAAACACCCCCTCCCCCTCTCCCTCCTCTCCAAACACCCCCTCCCCCTCTCCCCCCTCCCCAAACACCCTCTCCCCCCTCCCCAAACACACCCTCCCCCCTCTCCAAACACCCCCTCTCCTTCTCCCTCCTCCCCAAACACCCCCTCCCCAAACACACCCTCCCCCCTCCCCAAACACCCTCTCCCCCTCCCCAAACACACCCTCCCCCTCTCCCTCCTCCCCAAACTCCCCCTCCCCCTATCCCCCCTCCCCAAACACCCCCTCTCCTTCTCCCCCTCCCCAAACACACCCTCCCCCCTCCCCAAACACCCTCTCCCCCCTCCCCAAACACACCCTCCCCCCTCTCCAAACACCCCCTCCCCCTCTCCCCCCTCCCCAAACACCCCCTCTCCTTCTCCCCCTCCCCAAACACCCTCTCCCCCCTCCCCAAACACCCTCTCCCCCTCCCCAAACACACCCTCCCCCTCTCCCTCCTCCCCAAACTCCCCCTCCCCCTATCCCCCCTCCCCAAACACCCCCTCTCCTTCTCCCCCTCCCCAAACACACCCTCCCCCCTCCCCAAACACCCTCTCCCCCTCCCCAAACACACCCTCCCCCTCTCCCCCCTCCCCAAACACCCCCTCCCCCTCTCCCTCCTCTCCAAACACCCCCTCCCCCTCTCCCTCCTCTCCAAACACCCCCTCCCCCTCTCCCCCCTCCCCAAACACCCTCTCCCCCCTCCCCAAACACACCCTCCCCCCTCTCCAAACACCCCCTCTCCTTCTCCCTCCTCCCCAAACACCCCCTCCCCAAACACACCCTCCCCCCTCCCCAAACACCCTCTCCCCCTCCCCAAACACACCCTCCCCAAACACACCCTCCCCCCTCCCCAAACACCCTCTCCCCCTCCCCAAACACACCCTCCCCCTCTCCCTCCTCCCCAAACACCCCCTCCCCCTCTCACTCCTCTCCAAACACCCCCTCCCCCTCTCCCCCCTCCCCAAACACACCCTCCCCCCTCCCCAAACACCCTCTCCCCCCTCCCCAAACACACCCTCCCCCCTCTCCAAACACCCCCTCCCCCTCTCCCCCCTCCCCAAACACACCCTCCCCCCTCCCCAAACACCCTCTCCCCCCTCCCCAAACACACCCTCCCCCCTCTCCAAACACCCCCTCTCCCTCTCCCCCCTCCCCAAACACCCACTCCCCAACACCTCAACCCCCTCGTGACTCCCTCCCCCCTCCCCCTCGTGACTCCCTCCCCCCTCCCCCTCGTGACTCCCTCCCCCTCCCCTCCCACACAGTCACCGAAGGGTTACTGACCAGCAGGAGACCATTGGGGCCCCTCCAGCCCGTCGCGACTCCCTGTACGAGCCCCTCCCCCCCGGTCCCCTCCCCCCAGCCCCCAGCCCCCCCCCCCAGCCCCCAGCCCCCAGCCCCCAGCCCCCAGCCCCCAGCCCCCCCCCCCCCGGTCCCCCCCCCCCGAGCCCCCAGCCCCCAGCCCCCCCCCCCCCCCCAGCCCCCAGCCCCCAGCCCCCAGCCCTTACCCCGCCCGGAGCCCTGTGAATTATTTCCCCGCCCCCTGCTGAAAGTCGCGATGGAGCCTGCCTCCGTTACCCTCGTCGATCCTAGCCACTCGCTGCGTAACAACGGTTCCCCCTCGAGTTTGCCAATCGCCTTCAGTCTGTGCCCTCTGGGTCCCGACCCTTCCCCCAATGGGAACTGCTTCTCTCTCGATCTATTCTCTCTACACCCCTCGTGGGTTCCAACACCTCCATCAGATCTCCTCTCAACCTTCTCTGCTCCAACGAGAACAACCCCGGCTTCTCCAGTCTCCCCCCGTCACTGAACTCCCCTCATCCCCCGGGACCATTCTGGTCAATCTCCTCCCCACCCTCGGCCAAGCTCTCAACGTCCTCTCGACACTGCGGTGCCCACAGTTAGACACAAGGCTCCTGCTTCAGCCGGACCCCGGACTGGTAACCTCTCTCCCCCCTCTCCCCCTGTGCAG
>NW_027250722.1:42734-52308 GCF_044704955.1 Pristiophorus japonicus | reverse complement strand
AGAGAGAGAGAGAGAGTGTGGGAGGGAGAGAGAGAGAGAGAGGGAGTGTGGAAGGGAGAGAGAGAGAGAAAGGGAGTGTGGGAGGGAGAGAGAGTGAGTGTGGGAGAGAGGGAGTATGGGAGTGTGGGAGGGAGGGAGAGAGAGAGATGGTCATGCAGTGACCCCGTGTATCTGTCAGTGACCCCGTGTATCGGTCAGTGACCCCGTGTATCAGTCAGTGACCCCGTGTATCGGTCAGTGACCCCGTGTATCGGTCAGTGTTCCCATGTATCAGTCAGTGACCCCATGTATCAGTCAGTGACCACGTGTATCGGTCTGTGACCCCGTGTATCAGTCAGTGACCCCATGTATCAGTCAGTGACCCCATGTATCAGTCAGTGACCACGTGTATCGGTCTGTGACCCCGTGTATCAGTCAGTGACCCGTGTATCGGTCAGTGACCCCGTGTATCAGTCAGTGACCCCATGTATCAGTCAGTGACCACGTGTATCGGTCTGTGACCCCGTGTATCAGTCAGTGACCCCGTGTATCGGTCTGTGACCCCGTGTATCAGTCAGTGACCCCGTGTATCAGTCAGTGACCCCGTGTATCGGTCTGTGACCCCGTGTATCAGTCAGTGACCCCGTGTATCGGTCTGTGACCCCGTGTATCAGTCAGTGACCCCGTGTATCAGTCAGTGACCACGTGTATCGGTCTGTGACCCCGTGTATCAGTCAGTGACCCCATGTATCAGTCAGTGACTCCATGTATCAGTCAGTGACCCCATGTATCAGTCAGTGACCCCATGTATCAGTCAGTGTTCCCATGTATCAGTCAGTGACCCCATGTATCAGTCAGTGACCCCATGTATCAGTCAGTGACCCCATGTATCAGTCAGTGACCCCATGTATCAGTCAGTGTTCCCATGTATCAGTCAGTGACCCCGTGTATCGGTCTGTGACCCCGTGTATCGGTCAGTGACCCCGTGTATCAGTCAGTGACCACGTGTATCGGTCTGTGACCCCGTGTATCAGTCAGTGACCCCATGTATCAGTCAGTGACTCCATGTATCAGTCAGTGACCCCATGTATCAGTCAGTGACCCCATGTATCAGTCAGTGACCCCATGTATCAGTCAGTGACCCCATGTATCAGTCAGTGACCCCGTGTATCAGTCAGTGACCACGTGTATCGGTCTGTGACCCCGTGTATCGGTCAGTGACCCCATGTATCAGTCAGTGACCCCATGTATCAGTCAGTGACCCCATGTATCAGTCAGTGACCCCATGTATCAGTCAGTGACCCCGTGTATCGGTCAGTGACCACGTGTATCGGTCTGTGACCCCGTGTATCAGTCAGTGACCCCGTGTATCGGTCAGTGACCACGTGTATCGGTCTGTGACCACGTGTATCGGTCTGTGACCCCGTGTATCAGTCAGTGACCCCGTGTATCGGTCTGTGACCCCGTGTATCGGTCAGTGACTCCATGTATCAGTCAGTGACCACGTGTATCGGTCAGTGACCCCGTGTATCAGTCAGTGACCCCGTGTATCAGTCAGTGACCCCGTGTATCAGTCAGTGACCACGTGTATCAGTCAGTGACCCCGTGTATCAGTCAGTGACCACGTGTATCAGTCAGTGACCCCGTGTATCAGTCAGTGACCCCATGTATCGGTCAGTGACCCCATGTATCAGTCAGTGACCACGTGTATCGGTCTGTGACCCCGTGTATCGGTCAGTGACCCCATGTATCAGTCAGTGACCCCATGTATCAGTCAGTGACCCCGTGTATCAGTCAGTGACCACGTGTATCGGTCTGTGACCCCGTGTATCGGTCTGTGACCCCGTGTATCAGTCAGTGACCCCGTGTATCGGTCAGTGACCCCGTGTATCAGTCAGTGACCCCGTGTATCAGTCAGTGACCCCGTGTATCGGTCAGTGACCCCGTGTATCGGTCTGTGACCCCGTGTATCAGTCAGTGACCCCATGTATCAGTCAGTGACCCCGTGTATCGGTCAGTGACCCCATGTATCAGTCAGTGACCCCATGTATCAGTCAGTGACCACGTGTATCGGTCTGTGACCCCGTGTATCAGTCAGTGACCCCGTGTATCGGTCTGTGACCCCGTGTATCAGTCAGTGACCCCATGTATCGGTCAGTGACCACGTGTATCAGTCAGTGACCCCATGTATCAGTCAGTGACCCCATGTATCAGTCAGTGACCACGTGTATCAGTCAGTGACCCCATGTATCAGTCAGTGACCCCGTGTATCAGTCAGTGACTCCATGTATCAGTCAGTGACCCCGTGTATCGGTCAGTGACCCCGTGTATCAGTCAGTGACCACGTGTATCAGTCAGTGACCCCGTGTATCAGTCAGTGACCCCGTGTATCAGTCAGTGACCCCGTGTATCAGTCAGTGTTCCCGTGTATCAGTCAGTGACCCCGTGTATCAGTCAGTGACCCCATGTATCAGTCAGTGACTCCATGTATCAGTCAGTGACCCCGTGTATCGGTCTGTGACCCCATGTATCAGTCAGTGTTCCCATGTATCAGTCAGTGACCCCGTGTATCAGTCAGTGACCCCATGTATCAGTCAGTGACTCCATGTATCAGTCAGTGACCCCGTGTATCGGTCTGTGACCCCGTGTATCAGTCAGTGACCCCATGTATCGGTCAGTGACCACGTGTATCAGTCAGTGACCCCGTGTATCAGTCAGTGACCCCGTGTATCAGTCAGTGTTCCCATGTATCAGTCAGTGACCCCGTGTATCAGTCAGTGACCCCGTGTATCAGTCAGTGACCCCGTGTATCAGTCAGTGACCACGTGTATCAGTCAGTGACCCCGTGTATCGGTCAGTGACCCCGTGTATCAGTCAGTGACCACGTGTATCGGTCTGTGACCCCGTGTATCGGTCAGTGACCCCGTGTATCAGTCAGTGTTCCCATGTATCAGTCAGTGACCCAGTGTATCGGTCAGTGACCCCGTGTATCAGTCAGTGTTCCCATGTATCAGTCAGTGACCCCATGTATCAGTCAGTGACCCCATGTATCAGTCAGTGACCCCGTGTATCGGTCAGTGACCCCGTGTATCGGTCAGTGACCCCATGTATCAGTCAGTGACCACGTGTATCAGTCAGTGACCCCGTGTATCGGTCAGTGACCCCGTGTATCAGTCAGTGTTCCCATGTATCAGTCAGTGACCCCATGTATCAGTCAGTGACCCCATGTATCAGTCAGTGACCCCGTGTATCGGTCAGTGACCCCGTGTATCGGTCAGTGACCCCATGTATCAGTCAGTGACCACGTGTATCGGTCTGTGACCACGTGTATCGGTCAGTGACACCGTGTATCGGTCTGTGACCCTGTGTATCAGTCAGTGACTCCATGTATCAGTCAGTGAACCCGTGTATCAGTCAGTGACCCCGTGTATCGGTCTGTGACTCCATGTATCAGTCAGTGACCCCATGTATCAGTCAGTGACCCCGTGTATCGGTCAGTGACCCCGTGTATCGGTCAGTGACCCCGTGTATCAGTCAGTGACCCCATGTATCAGTCAGTGACCCCGTGTATCGGTCTGTGACCCTGTGTATCGGTCAGTGACCCCATGTATCAGTCAGTGACCCCGTGTATCAGTCAGTGACCCCGTGTATCGGTCTGTGACCCCGTGTATCGGTCAGTGACCCCGTGTATCAGTCAGTGACCCCGTGTATCACTCAGTGACCCCATGTATCAGTCAGTGACCCCGTGTATCGGTCAGTGACCCCGTGTATCGGTCAGTGACCCCGTGTATCGGTCAGTGACCCCGTGTATCAGTCAGTGACCCCGTGTATCACTCAGTGACCCCATGTATCGGTCTGTGACCCCGTGTATCGGTCAGTGACCCCATGTATCAGTCAGTGACCACGTGTATCGGTCTGTGACCCCGTGTATCGGTCAGTGACCCCGTGTATCGGTCAGTGACCCCGTGTATCAGTCAGTGACCCCGTGTATCGGTCAGTGACCCCGTGTAACGGTCAGTGACCCCGTGTATCGGTCAGTGACCCCGTGTATCAGTCAGTGACCCCATGTATCGGTCAGTGACCACGTGTATCGGTCTGTGACCCCGTGTATCAGTCAGTGACCCCATGTATCGGTCAGTGACCCCGTGTATCGGTCAGTGACCCCGTGTATCGGTCAGTGACACCGTGTATCAGTCAGTGACCCCGTGTATCGGTCAGTGACCCCGTGTATCAGTCAGTGACCACGTGTATCGGTCTGTGACCCCGTGTATCAGTCAGTGACCCCGTGTATCAGTCAGTGACCCCATGTATCAGTCAGTGACCACGTGTATCGGTCTGTGACCCCGTGTATCAGTCAGTGACCCCGTGTATCGGTCAGTGACCCCGTGTATCGGTCAGTGACCCCGTGTATCAGTCAGTGACCCCGTGTATCAGTCAGTGACCCTGTGTATCGGTCAGTGACCCCGTGTATCGGTCAGTGACCCCGTGTATCGGTCAGTGACCCCGTGTATCAGTCAGTGACCCCATGTATCAGTCAGTGACCCCGTGTATCGGTCAGTGACCCCGTGTATCAGTCAGTGACCCCGTGTATCGGTCAGTGACCCCGTGTATCAGTCAGTGACCCCATGTATCGGTCAGTGACCCCGTTTATCAGTCAGTGACCCCGTGTATCGGTCAGTGACCCCGTGTATCGGTCAGTGACCCCGTTTATCAGTCAGTGACCCCGTGTATCGGTCAGTGACCCCGTGTATCGGTCAGTGACCCCATATATCAGTCAGTGACCCCGTTTATCAGTCAGTGACCCCGTGTATCGGTCAATGACCCCATGTATCAGTCAATGACCCCATGTATCAGTCAGTGACCCCGTGTATCGGTCAGTGACCCCGTGTATCGGTCAGTGACCCCATGTATCAGTCAGTGACCCCGTGTATCGGTCAGTGACCCCGTTTATCAGTCAGTGACCCCGTGTATCGGTCAGTGACCCCGTTTATCAGTCAGTGACCCCGTGTATCGGTCAGTGTTCCCGTGTATCAGTCAGTGACCCCGTGTATCGGTCAGTGTTCCCGTGTATCAGTCAGTGACCCCGTGTATCGGTCAGTGTTCCCGTGTATCAGTCAGTGACCCCGTGTATCGGTCAGTGACCCCGTGTATCCCCTGTGTATCGGTCAGTGACCCCGTGTATCAGTCAGTGACCCCGTGTATCATTCAGTGACCCCGTGTATCAGTCAGTGACCCCGTGTATCATTCAGTGATCCCGTGTATCAGTCAGTCAGTGACCCCGTGTATCGGTCAGTGACCCCGTGTATCAGTCAGTGACCCCATGTATCGGTCAGAGACCCCGTGTATCGGTCAGTGATCCTGTGTATCAGTCAGTGATCCCGTGTATCGGTCAGTGATCCTGTGTATCATTCAGTGATCCCGTGTATCGGTCAGAGACCCCGTGTATCGGTCAGTGACCCCGTGTATCGGTCAGTGACCCCGTGTATCGGTCAGTGATCCTGTGTATCATTCAGTGATCCCGTGTATCGGTCAGTGATCCTGTGTATCATTCAGTGATCCCGTGTATCGGTCAGTGATCCTGTGTATCATTCAGTGATCCCGTGTATCGGTCAGTGACCCCATATATCAGTCAGTGATCCTGTGTATCATTCAGTGATCCCGTGTATCGGTCAGTCAGTGACCCCGTGTATCAGTCAGTGACCCCGTGTATCGGTCAGTGACCCCGTGTATCGGTCAGTGACCCCGTGTATCGGTCAGTGATCCTGTGTATCATTCAGTGATCCCGTGTATCGGTCAGAGACCCCGTGTATCGGTCAGTGATCCTGTGTATCATTCAGTGATCCCGTGTATCGGTCAGTGACCCCGTGTATCGGTCAGTGACCCCGTGTATCGGTCAGTGACCCCATGTATCAGTCAGTGATCCCGTGTATCGGTCAGTGACCCCGTGTATCAGTCAGTGACCCCGTGTATCGGTCAGTGACCCCGTGTATCAGTCAGTCAGTGACCCCGTGTATCAGTCAGTGACCCCGTGTATCGGTCAGTGACCCCGTGTATCGGTCAGTGACCCCGTGTATCAGTCAGTCAGTGACCCCGTGTATCAGTCAATGACCCCGTGTATCGGTCAGAGACCCCGTGTATCGGTCAGTGATCCTGTGTATCATTCAGTGATCCCGTGTATCGGTCAGTGACCCCGTGTATCGGTCAGTGACCCCGTGTATCGGTCAGTGACCCCATGTATCAGTCAGTGATCCCGTGTATCGGTCAGTGACCCCGTGTATCAGTCAGTGACCCCGTGTATCGGTCAGTGACCCCGTGTATCGGTCAGTGACCCCATATATCAGTCAGTGATCCCGTGTATCGGTCAGTGACCACGTGTATCAGTCAGTGACCCCGTGTATCGGTCAGTGACCCCATATATCAGTCAGTGATCCTGTGTATCAGTCAGTGACCCCGTGTATCAGTCAGTGACCCCGTGTATCGGTCAGTGTTCCCGTGTATCAGTCAGTGACTCCATGTATCGGTCAGTGACCCCGTGTATCAGTCAGTGACTCCATGTATCGGTCAGTGACCCCGTGTATCAGTCAGTGACCCCGTGTATCGGTCAGTGACCCCGTGTATCAGTCAGTGATCCCGTGTATCGGTCAGTGACCCCGTGTATCGGTCAGTGACCCCGTGTATCGGTCAGAGACCCCGTGTATCGGTCAGTGACCCCATGTATCAGTCAGTGACCCCGTGTATCGGTCAGTGACCCCGTGTATCGGTCAGTGACCCCGTGTATCGGTCAGTGACCCCATATATCAGTCAGTGACCCCGTGTATCGGTCAGTGACCCCATATATCAGTCAGTGACCCCGTGTATCAGTCAGTGACCCCGTGTATCAGTCAGTGACCCCGTGTATCAGTCAGTGATCCTGTGTATCGGTCAGTGACCCCGTGTATCGGTCAGTGACCCCGTGTATCGGTCAGTGACCCCGTGTATCGGTCAGTGACCCCGTGTATCGGTCAGTGATCCTGTGTATCAGTCAGTGATCCCGTGTATCAGTCAGTGACCCCGTGTATCAGTCAGTGATCCTGTGTATCAGTCAGTGATCCCGTGTATCAGTCAGTGACCCCGTGTATCGGTCAGTGACCCCGTGTATCCCCCGTGTATCGGTCAGTGACCCCGTGTATCGGTCAGTGACCCCGTGTATCCCCCGTGTATCGGTCAGTGACCCTGTGTATCAGTCAGTGACCCCGTGTATCGGTCAGTGACCCCGTGTATTGGTCAGTCAGAGACCCCGTGTATCAGTCAGTGACCCCGTGCATCAGTCAGTGACCCCGTGTATCGGTCAGTCAGTGACCGCGTGTATCAGTCAGTGACCCCGTGTATCATTCAGTGATCCCGTGTATCAGTCAGTGACCCCGTGTATCAGTCAGTGATCCCGTGTATCGGTCAGTGACCCTGTGTATCGGTCAGTGACCCTGTGTATCTGTCAGTGACCCCGTGTATCAGTCAGTGACCCCGTGTATCACTCAGTGACCCCGTGTATCAGTCAGTGACCCCGTGTATCGGTCAGTGACCTCGTGTATCGGTCAGTCAGTGACCCCGTGTATCAGTCAGTGACCCAGTGTATCAGTCAGTGATCCCGTGTATCGGTCAGTGACCCTGTGTATCGGTCAGTGACCCTGTGTATCTGTCAGTGACACCGTGTATCGGTCAGTGACCCCGTGTATCGGTCAGTGACCCCGTGTATCGGTCAGTGACCCCTGTGTATCGGTCAGTGACCCCGTGTATCACTCAGTGACCCCGTGTATCAGTCAGTGACCCCGTGTATCGGTCAGTGACCTCGTGTATCGGTCAGTCAGTGACCCCGTGTATCAGTCAGTGACCCAGTGTATCAGTCAGTGATCCCGTGTATCGGTCAGTGACCCTGTGTATCGGTCAGTGACCCTGTGTATCTGTCAGTGACACCGTGTATCGGTCAGTGACCCCGTGTATCACTCAGTGACCCCGTGTATCGGTCAGTGACCCCATGTATCAGTCAGTGACCCCGTTTATCAGTCAGTGACCCCGTGTATCGGTCAGTGACCCCGTTTATCAGTCAGTGACCCCGTGTATCGGTCAGTGACCCCGTGTATCGGTCAGTGACCCCGGTGTATCGGTCAGTGACCCCGTGTATCACTCAGTGACCCCGTTTATCAGTCAGTGACCCCGTGTATCGGTCAGTGACCCCGTGTATAGGTCAGCGACCCCGTGTATCGGTCAGTGACACCGTGTATCAGTCAGTGACCCCGTGTATCGGTCAGTGACTCCATGTATCGGTCAGTGACCCCGTGTATCGGTCAGTGACCCCGTGTATCGGTCAGTAACCCCATGTATCAGTCAGTGACCCCGTGTATCGGTCAGTGACCCCGTGTATCGGTCAGTGACCCCGTGTATTGGTCAGTGACTCCGTGTATCAGTCAGTGACCCCGTGTATCGGTCAGTGACCCCGTGTATCGGTCAGTGTTCCCGTGTATCGGTCAGTGACTCCATGTATCGGTCAGTGACCCCGTGTATCGGTCAGTGACTCCATGTATCGGTCAGTGACCCCGTGTATCGGTCTGTGACCCCGTGTATCGGTCAGTGACCCCGTGTATCGGTCAGTGACCCCCGTGTATCAGTCAGTCAGTGACCCCGTGTATCGGTCAGTGACCCCGTGTATCGGTCAGTGACCCCGTGTATTGGTCAGTGACCCCATGTATCGGTCAGTGACCTCGTGTATCAGTCAGTGACCCCGTGTATCGGTCAGTGACTCCGTGTATCGGTCAGTGACCCCGTGTATCAGTCAGTGACCCCGTGTATCGGTCAGTGACTCCGTGTATCGGTCAGTGACCCCGTGTATCGGTCAGTCAGTGACCCCGTGTATCAGTCAGTGACCCCGTGTATCGGTCAGTGACCCCGTGTATTGGTCAGTCAGAGACCCCGTGTATCAGTCAGTGACCCCGTGTATCCGTCAGTGACCCCGTGCATCAGTCAGTGACCCCGTGTATCGGTCAGTCAGTGACCGCGTGTATCAGTCAGTGACCCCGTGTATCGGTCAGTGACCCCGTGTATCGGTCAGTCAGTGACCCCGTGTATCGGTCAGTGACCCTGTGTATCGGTCCGTCAGTGACCCCGTGTATCGGTCAGTGACCCCGTGTATCGGTCAGTCAGAGACCCCGTGTATCAGTCAGTGACCCCGTGTATCGGTCAGTCAGTGACCCCGTGTATCAGTCAGTGACCCCGTGTATCGGTCAGTCAGTGACCCCGTTTATCGGTCAGTGACCCCGTGTATCAGTCAGTGACCCCGTTTATCGGTCAGTGACCCCGTGTATCGGTCAGTATCAGTCAGTGACCCCGTGTATCGATCAGTGACCCCGTGTATCGGTCAGTGACTCCGTGTATCGGTCAGTGACCCCGTGTATCGGTCAGTGACCCCGTGTATCAGTCAGTGACCCCGTTTATCGGTCAGTGACCCCGTGTATCGGTCAGTATCAGTCAGTGACCCCGTGTATCGATCAGTGACCCCGTGTATCGGTCAGTGACTCCGTGTATCGGTCAGTGACCCCGTGTATCAGTCAGTGACCCCGTTTAT
>NW_027250722.1:20234-35234 GCF_044704955.1 Pristiophorus japonicus | reverse complement strand
CAGCATTCACCCTTCATCCCACACACCGCCCCCCCCGCCGCCCAGGACAGGGATCGTACCTCACCCCGAGGAATGGCAACATCAAAGGGCCGCTCGCACGTCAGGGAGTGTAGCGTAGACCCCCCCCGAACAATCCCAGGGAGACTGAAGAGGGAAGATGTGGGCACATTTCTCAGCCCAGCAAGAATTCACCATCGGCAGTCCCTCGCAAGCGAGGGAGACTGGCTTCCCACTCTGAACACGAGTCCTTCGGTGGCTGAACAGCCCAATACGGGAGCCACAGTCCCTGTCACAGGTGGGATAGATAGACGTTGAGGGAAGGGGAGGGAGGGACAGATAGACGTTGAGGGAAGGGGGAGGGTGGGACGCATAGACGTTGAGGGAAGGGGAGGGTGGGACAGATAGACATTGAGGGAAGGGGGAGGGTGGGACAGATAGACGTTGAGGGAAGGGGAGGGTGGGACAGAGAGACGATGAGGGAAGGGGGGAGGGTGGGACAGAGAGACGTTGAGGGAAGGGGGAGGGTGGGACAGATAGACGTTGAGGGAAGGGGAGGGTGGGACAGAGAGACGATGAGGGAAGGGGGGAGGGTAGGACAGAGAGACGTTGAGGGAAGGGGAGGGTGGGACAGATAGACGTTGAGGGAAGGGGAGGGTGGGACAGAGAGACGATGAGGGAAGGGGGGAGGGTGGGACAGAGAGACGTTGAGGGAAGGGGAGGGTGGGACAGAGAGACGATGAGGGAAGGGGGGAGGGTGGGACAGAGAGACGATGAGGGAAGGGGGGAGGGTGGGACAGATAGACATTGAGGGAAGGGGGAGGGTGGGACAGATAGACGTTGAGGGAAGGGGAGGGTGGGACAGAGAGACGATGAGGGAAGGGGGGAGGGTGGGACAGAGAGACGTTGAGGGAAGGGGGAGGATGGGACAGATAGACGTTGAGGGAAGGGGAGGGTGGGACAGATAGACGTTGAGGGAAGGGGAGGGTGGGACAGATAGACGTTGAGGGAAGGGGAGGGTGGGACAGATAGACGTTGAGGGAAGGGGAGGGTGGGACAGATAGACGTTGAGGGAAGGGGAGGGTGGGACAGATAGATGTTGAGGGAAGGGGAGGGTGGGACAGATAGACGTTGAGGGAAGGGGAGGGTGGGACAGATAGACGTTGAGGGAAGGGGAGGGTGGGACAGATAGACGTTGAGGGAAGGGGAGGGTGGGACAGATAGACGTTGAGGGAAGGGGGAGGGTGGGACAGATAGACGTTGAGCGAAGTGGAGGGTGGGACAGATAGACGTTGAGGGAAGGGGAAGGTGGGACAGATAGACGTTGAGGGAAGGGGAAGGTGGGACAGATAGATGTTGAGGGAAGGGGAGGGTGGGACAGATTGACGTTGAGGGAAGGGGAGGGAGGGACAGATAGACGTTGAGGGAAGGGGAGGGTGGGACAGATAAACGTTGAGGGAAGGGGGAGGGTGGGACAGATAGACATTGAGGGAAGGGGATGGTGGGACAGATAGACGTTGAGGGAAGGGGGAGGGTGGGACAGATAGACATTGAGGGAAGGGGAGGGTGAGACAGATAGACATTGAGGGAAGGGGGAGGGTGGGACAGATAGACGTTGAGGGAAGGGGGAGGGTGGGACAGATAGACGTTGAGGGAAGGGGAGGGTGGGACAGATAGACGTTGAGGGAAGGGGAGGGTGGGACAGATAGATGTTGAGGGAAGGGGAGGGTGGGACAGATAGACGTTGAGGGAAGGGGAGGATGGGACAGATAGACGTTGAGGGAAGGGGAGGGTGGGACAGATAGACGTTGAGGGAAGGGGAGGGTGGGGCAGATAGACGTTGAGGGAAGGGGAGGGTGGGACAGATAGACGTTGAGGGAAGGGGAGGGTGGGACAGATAGACGTTGAGGGAAGGGGAGGGAGGGACAGATAGATGTTGAGGGAAGGGGAGGGTGGGACAGATAGATGTTGAGGGAAGGGGAGGGTGGGACAGATAGACGTTGAGGGAAGGGGAGGGTGGGACAGATTGACGTTGAGGGAAGGGGAGGGTGGGACAGATAGACGTTGAGGGAAGGGGAGGGAGGGACAGATAGACGTTGAGGGAAGTGGGAGGGTGGGACAGAGAGGCGTTGAGGGAAGGGGAGGGTGGGACAGATAGACGTTGAGGGAAGGGGAGAGTGGGACAGATAGATGTTGAGGGAAGGGGTGGGAGGGACAGATAGACGTTGAGGGAAGGGGAGGGTGGGACAGATAGACGTTGAGGGAAGGGCAGGGTGGGACAGATAGACGTTGAGGGAAGGGGAGGGAGGGACAGATAGACGTTGAGGGAAGGGGAGGGTGGGACAGATAGACGTTGAGGGAAGGGAAGGGTGGGACAGATAGACGTTGAGGGAAGGGGAGGGAGGGACAGATAGACGTTGAGGGAAGGGGAGGGTGGGACAGAGAGGCGTTGAGGGAAGGGGAGGGTGGGACAGACAGTGGTTGAGGGAAGGGGAGGGTGGGACAGATAGATGTTGAGGGAAGGGGAGGGTGGGACAGATAGACGTTGAGGGAAGGGGGAGGGTGGGACAGATAGACGTTGAGGGAAGGGGGAGGGTGGGACAGATAACGTTAAGGGAAGGGGAGGGTGGGGCAGATAGACGTTGAGGGAAGGGGGAGGGTGGGACAGATAGATGTTGAGGGAAGGGGAGGGAGGGACAGATAGACGTTGAGGGAAGGGGAGGGTGGGACAGAGAGGCGTTGAGGGAAGGGGAGGGTGGGACAGATTGACGTTGAGGGAAGGGGAGGGTGGGACAGATAGATGTTGAGAGAAGGGGAGGGAGGGACAGATAGACGTTGAGGGAAGGGGAGGGTGGGACAGATAGATGTTGAGAGAAGGGGAGGGAGGGACAGATAGACGTTGAGGGAAGGGGAGGGTGGGACAGATAGACGTTGAGGGAAGGGGAGGGTGGGACAGATAGACGTTGAGGGAAGGGGAGGTAGGGACAGATAGACGTTGAGGGAAGGGGAGGGTGGGACAGACAGTGGTTGAGGGAAGGGGAGGGTGGGACAGATAGATGTTGAGGGAAGGGGAGGGTGGGACAGATAGACGTTGAGGGAAGGGGAGGGTGGGACAGATAGACGTTGAGGGAAGGGGAGGGTGGGACAGATAGATGTTGAGGGAAGGGGAGGGCGGGACAGATAGACGTTGAGGGAAGTGGAGGGTGGGACAGAGAGACGTTGAGGGAAGGGGAGGGTGGGACAGATAGACGTTGAGGGAAGGGGAGGGTGGGACAGATAGACGTTGAGGGAAGGGGAGGGTGGGACTGGTTTGCCGCACGCTCCTTCCGCTGCCTGCGCTTGGTTTCTGCACGCAATTGGCGACGAGACTCGAGGTGCTCAGTGCCCCTCCCGGATGCACTCCCTCCACTGAGGGCGGACTGGTCTTTGGGCCCAGGGACTCCCAGGTGTGGGTGGGGGATGTTGCACTTTATCAGGGGAGGGGTGTATCCCTTGTAACGTTCCCTCTGCCCCACCTTTGGCTCGTTTTGCCCATGAAGGAGTTCCGAGTCGAGCGCTCGCTTTGGGGAGTCTCGTGTCTCTGGGGGACATGCGGACAATGTGGCCCTGCCCAGCGGAGTTGGTCGAGTGTGGGTCAGTGCTTCGATGCTGGGGATGTTTGGCCTGGTTGAGGACGCTAACGTTGGTGCGTCTGTCCTCCCGGGGGATTTGCAGGATCTTGCGGAGACAGCGTTGAGGTGTGTACAAGAATTATAGAGCAGTAATAGTTGGGGATTTCAACTACCCCAATATTAACTGGGATAGAATTAGTGTGAAAGGTATAGAAACACAGACAATAGGTGCAGGAGTAGGCCATTCGGCCCTTCGAGCCTGCACCACCATTCAATAAGATCATGGCTGATCATTCCCCTCAGTACCCCTTTCCTGCTTTCTCTCCGTACCCCTTGATCCCTTTAGCCGTAAGCCCCACATCTAACTCCCTCTTGAATATATTTAGTGAACTGGCCCCAACAACTCTCTGCGGTAGAGAATTCCACAGGTTCACCTCTCTCTGGGTGAAGAAGTTTCTCCTCATCTCGGTCCTAAATGGCTTACCCCTTATCCTTAGACTGTGTGACCCCCCTGGTTCTGGACTTCCCCAACATCGGGAACATTCTTCCTGCATCTAACCTGTCCAGTCCCGTCAGAATTTTATATGTTTCTATGAGATCCCCGCACATCCTTCTAAACTCCAGTGAATACAAGCCCAGTCGATCCAGTCTTTCTTGCTAGGTCAGTCCCGCCATCCCGGGAATCAGTCTGGTGAACCTTCGCTGCACTCCCTCAATAGCAAGAATGTCCTTCCTCAGGTTAGGAGACCAAAACTGAACACAATACTCCAGGTGTGGTCTCACCAATACCCTGTGTAACTGGAGCAAGACTTCCCTGCTTTTATACCCCATCCACCTTTTGCAATAAAGGCCAAGATACCATTGGCCCTTCCTGATCACTTGCTGTACCCGCAGACTAACCTTTTGTGTTTCATGTACAAGTAACCCCCAGGTCCCGCTGTACTGCCGCACTTTGCAATCTTTCTCCGTTTCAATAATAACTTGCTCTGCGATTTTTTTTTCTGCCAAAGTGCATGACCTCACACTTTCCGACATTATACTCCATCGGCCAAATTTTTGCCCACTCACTTAGCCCGGTCTATGTCCTTTTGCAGATTTTTTTGTGTCCTCCTCACACATTGCTTTTCCTCCCATCTTTGTGTTGTCGGCAAACTTGGTTACATTACACTTGGTCCTCTCTTCCAAGTCGTTAATATAGATTGTAAATAGCTGGGGCCCCAGCACTGATCCCTGGTCACTGATAGCCAACCCGAGAATGAACCATTTATCCCGACTCTCTGTGTTCTGTTAGTTAGTCAATCCTGTGTACATGCTAATATATTACCCCCAACCCCCGTGAACGTTTATCCCCAGGCCCGGATGAAATGTATCTCAGGCTGTTAAAGGAAGCGAGAGAGGAAATAGCAGAGGCTCCGACCAATCCTCTCAGGTTACAGGTGTGGTGCCAGAGGACTGGAGGACTGGAGCTAATGTGGTACCTTTGTTTGAAAAGGAGAAAGGGATAGACCGAGGAATTACAGGCCAGTCAGCCTAACCTCGGTGCTGGGAATACGACTGGAGGGACAGGATAAATCTTCATTTGGATTAATCGAGGACAGTCAGCACAGATTTGTGAAGGGAAGTTCGTGCCTGACTAACCAGATTGAATTTTTTGAGGAGGTAACAAGAGGGTCGATGAGGGCAGTGTGTACGATGTAGTGTACATGGATTTTAGCAAAGCTTTTGATAAGGTCCCACATGGCAGACTGGTGATGAAGGTAAAAGCTCATGAGATCCAGGGCTAAGTGGCAAGTTGGATCCAAACATGTCTCAGAGGCAGGAAGCAGAGGGTAACGGTTGATGGATGTTTTTGTGACTGGAAGGATGTTTCCAGTGGGGTTCCGCAGGGCTCACTGCTGGGTCCCTTGCTTTTTGTGGTATACATCAATGATCTAGACTTGAATGTAAGGGGTATGATTACGACGTTCGCAGATGATACAAAAATCGTCTGTGTGGTTGAAGAAGAAACCTGCGGGCTGCAGGAAGATATCGATGAACTGGTCAGGTGGGCAGAGCAGGGGCAAATGCAGTTTGATCCACACAAGTGTGAGGGAATGCATTTGGGGAGGGCTGACAAGGCGAGGGAATACACGTTAAATGGTCGGACACGGAGAGGTGTAGAGGAACAGAGGGGCCTGGGAGGGCAGGTCCACAGATCCCTGAAGGGAGCAGGCCAGGTGGATAAGGTGGTTAAGAAGGCATACGGGACAGTTGCCTTTATTGGCCGAGGCATAGAATACAAGAGCAGGGAGGTTATGCTTGAACTGTGTAAAACACTGGTTAGACCACAGCTGGAGTACTGCGTGCAGTTCTGGTCACCGCATTACAGGAAAGATGTGACTGTACTAGAGAGGGTACAGAGGAGATTTACCAGGATGTTGCACTAGAGAGGGTACAGAGGAGATTTACCAGGATGTTGCACTGCAGAGGGTACAGAGGAGATTTACCAGGATGTTGTACTAGAGAGGGTACAGAGGAGATTTATCAGGATGTTGCACTGGAGAGGGTACAGAGGAGATTTACCAGGATGTTGCACTGGAGAGTGTACAGAGGAGATTTACCAGGATGTTGCACTGGAGAGGGTGCAGAGGAGATTTACCAGGATGTTGCACTGGAGAGGGTACAGAGGAGATTTACCAGGATGTTGCACTGGAGAGGGTACAGAGGAGATTTACCAGGATGTTGCACTGGAGAGGGTACAGAGGAGACTTACCAGGATGTTGCACTGGAGAGGGTACAGAGGAGATTTACCGGGATGTTGCACTGGAGAGGGTACAGAGGAGATTTACCAGGATGTTGCAATGGAGAGGGTACAGAGGAGATTTACCAGGATGTTGCACTGGAGAGGGTACAGAGGAGATTTACCAGGATGTTGCACTGGAGAGGGTACAGAGGAGATTTACCAGGATGTTGCACTGGAGAGAGTACAGAGGAGACTTACCAGGATGTTGCACTGGAGAGGGTACAGAGGAGATTTACCAGGATGTTGCACTGGAGAGGGTACAGAGGAGATTTACCAGGATGTTGCACTGGAGAGGGTGCAGAGGAGATTTACCAGGATGTTGCACTGGAGAGGGTACAGAGGAGATTTACCAGGATGTTGCACTGGAGAGGGTGCAGGGGAGATTTACCAGGATGTTGCACTGGAGAGGGTACAGAGGAGATTTACCAGGATGTTGCACTGGAGAGGGTGCAGAGGAGATTTACCAGGATGTTGCACTGGAGAGGGTACAGAGGAGATTTACCAGGATGTTGCACTGGAGAGGGTGCAGGGGAGATTTACCAGGATGTTGCACTGGAGAGGGTGCAGAGGAGATTTACCAGGATGTTGCACTGGAGAGGGTACAGAGGAGATTTACCAGGATGTTGCACTGGAGAGGGTGCAGAGGAGATTTACCAGGATGTTGCACTGGAGAGGGTACAGAGGAGATTTACCAGGATGTTGCACTGGAGAGGGTGCAGGGGAGATTTACCAGGATGTTGCACTGGAGAGGGTACAGAGGAGATTTACCAGGATGTTGCACTGGAGAGGGTACAGAGGAGATTTACCAGGATGTTGCACTGGAGAGGGTGCAGGGGAGATTTACCAGGATGTTGCACTGGAGAGGGTACAGAGGAGATTTACCAGGATGTTGCACTGGAGAGGGTACAGAGGAGATTTACCAGGATGTTGCACTGGAGAGGGTGCAGAGGAGATTTACCAGGATGTTGCACTGGAGAGGGTACAGAGGAGATTTACCAGGATGTCGCACTGGAGAGGGTGCAGGGGAGATTTACCAGGATGTAGCACTGGAGAGGGTGCAGAGGAGATTTACCAGGATGTTGCACTGGAGAGGGTACAGAGGAGATTTACCAGGATGTTGCACTGGAGAGGGTGCAGAGGAGATTTACCAGGATGTTGCACTGGAGAGGGTACAGAGGAGATTTACCAGGATGTTGCACTGGAGAGGGTACAGAGGAGATTTACCAGGATGTTGCACTGGAGAGGGTACAGAGGAGATTTACCAGGATGTTGCACTGGAGAGGGTACAGAGGAGATTTACCAGGATGTTGCACTGGAGAGGGTGCAGGGGAGATTTACCAGGATGTTGCACTGGAGAGGGTGCAGAGGAGATTTACCAGGATGTTGCACTGGAGAGGGTACAGAGGAGATTTACCAGGATGTTGCACTGGAGAGGGTACAGAGGAGATTTACCAGGATGTTGCACTGGAGAGGGTACAGAGGAGATTTACCAGGATGTTGCACTGGAGAGGGTACAGAGGAGATTTACCAGGATGTTGCACTGGAGAGGGTACAGAGGAGATTTACCAGGATGTTGCACTGGAGAGGGTACAGAGGAGATTTACCAGGATGTTGCCGGGACTGGAGAATTTTAGCGATGAGGAAAGATTGGAGAGGCTGGGGTCTGTTTGCTTTGGAACAGAGGAGGCTGAGGGGAGACCTGATTGAGGTGTATAAAATGACGCGGGGGCCTGGATGGAATGGATAGGACGGACCTGTTTCCCTGGGCAGAGGGGTCAACAACCAGGGGGCCGTGGATTGAAAGTAATTGGGGAGGAGGTTTGAGCGGAGATTTCTTCACCCAGAGGGCAGTGGGGGTCTGGGGCAGGGTCTGGGACGGAACTCACTGTCCGAAAGGCAGAAACCCTCCCCACAGTTGGCAGTGCACCGACAGTGGGATTGGGCCGGGATGGCTCTTGGCCGGCCGGCTCCAGGCGGACACGAGGGGCCGCCTTGCCCGCTGTAACTCTCTGAGACTGGGTTGCAGCGAGCGGGGCTCAGGACCGCCCCCCCCCCAGGTGTAGGGATTGGACAGTGAGGGGAAACGCTCCCTCTCTCCCCCCCCGCCCCTCCCCCAACCTCGCTCCCTCCCGGCGACATCGCTCACCGCGTTGATGCCGGAGAACTGCTGGGAGAGGTGAATGACCACGGAGATGATGAGCGGCTGGCGATAGATGGGCGAGCGAAAGAGCTCGGCGATGGTGACGCGCTTCTCCAAGGACATCTTCCGGCTTTCCTCCTTCATCTCCTGGATGTCCTTGTCCACATCCGTCACGCCCCACAGCTTCTGCAGAACTGGCGGAGAGCAGAGAGAGGGAGAGAGCGAGAGAGAGAGAAAACCCTCAGAAACACCAGAAACAGCAACGGGTCTCGGCCATTCGGCCCCTCGAGCCGGCCCCTCCATCCAATCAGATCACGGCTGACCTTCGAACTTCCTGCCCATGTCCCGCCATTCCCTTCGTCTCCTAAAACCGAGCGACCCCCGGTCCTGAATATAGTCAACGACGGAGCCCCCCCCATGGCCCTCGGGGGCAGAGAATTCCAGAGATACACCCCCCCCACCTCTGAGAGAAGAAATTCCTCCTCATATCCGTCCTCAACGGCCGACCCCTGACCCCGAGACTGTGTGACCCCCCCTGGTTCTCGATTCCCCCAGCCCCCCGGGGCCGGGACAGGGGGGGGGGGTAAAACACCCTCCCCGTATCTACCCTGTCGATCCCCGGGGCAGGACTGTGTCTGTTTCAGCGAGATCACCGCTCATTCTTCGAACCTCTGGAGAATATCGGCCCATTCTGCTCAATCTCTCGTCATCGGGGCAACCCCCGCCCGCCCCCGGTCCCAGGAATCAGTCTGGTGAACCTTCGCTGCACTCCCTCTGTGGCTGGTACATCCTTCCTTGGGCAAGGAGGCCAGAACTGTGCTCAGTACTCCAGGTGTGGTCTCAACCAGGGCCCGATATAACACGTCCCTACCCTGATCCTCAAATCCTCCTGTAATCAAGGCCAACGTACCACTTGCTTCCTGTATTGTTGGTTGTATCTGCCTGTTAACGTTCAGCGATTAACGAGAAGGGCCGATCCCAACACACACACACCTCTCACTCAGCTCATCCCCTCCCTCACACTCCCTCCCCCTCTATCTCCACCCCCTCCCTCACACTCCCTCCCCCTCTATCTCCACCCCCCCCATCCCCCTCCCTCATACTCCCTCCCCTCTCCTCCCCCTCTATCTCCACCCCTCCATCCCGCTCCCTCACACTCCCTCCCCTCTCCTCCCCCTCTATCTCCACCCCTCCATCCCCCTCCCTCACACTCCCTCCCCTCTCCTCCCCCTCTATCTCCACCCCCCATCCCCCTCCCTCACACTCCCTCCCCTCTCCTCCCCTCTATCTCCACCCCCTCCCTCACACTCCCTCCCCCTCTATCTCCCTCCCCCATCCCCCTCCCTCACACTCCCTCCCCTCCTCCCCCTCTATCTCCACCCCCCCATCCCCCTCCCTCACACTCCCTCCCCTCTCCTCCCCTCTATCTCCACCCCCTCCCTCACACTCCCTCCCCCTCTATCTCCCTCCCCCATCCCCCTCCCTCACACTCCCTCCCCTCTCCTCCCCCTCTATCTCCACCCCCTCCCTCACACTCCCTCCCCCTCTATCTCCCTCCCCCCATCCCCCTCCCTCACACTCCCTCCCCTCTCCTCCCCCTCTATCTCCACCCCCCCATCCCCCTCCCTCACACTCCCTCCCCTCTCCTCCCCCTCTGTCTCCACCCCCTCCCTCACCCTCTATCTCCCTCCCCCCATCCCCCTCCCTCACACTCCCTCCCCCTCTATCTCCACCCCCCCATCCCCCTCCCTCACACTCCCTCCCCTCTCCTCCCCCTCTATCTCCACCCCCTCCCCCACACTCCCTCCCCCTCTATCTCCACCCCCTCTCAATCTCCCTCCCCCCATCCCCCTCCCTCACACTCCCTCCCCCTCGCACTCACTCCAACCCCCTCTCTCACACTCTCCTTCGCTCTACCTCACCCTCTCTCCTCCCCCCCCCCGCGCCCTCTGTTCTCCCTCTATCTCCCTCCCCCTCGCTCGCCATCCCCCCCCACTCCCCTCCCCAGGCCCCTCCCCCTCCCCTGCTCCCTCCCCCCTCCCCTCCCCTCCCCCCTCCTCTCTCACGCTCCCCCCCACTCTCTCCCCCGCCCCCACCTCTCCCCCTTCCCCTCGCTCACTCTCCCCCTCCCCCTCACTCCCTCTCTCCCCTCCCCCTCTCTCACTCTCCCCTCCCCTTCACTCCCTCTCTCCCCCTCGCCCCCTACCTCTCTCTCTCCCCCTCCCCCACCTCTCCCCTCTCCCCTCTCCTCCCTCCCCCTCCTCTCCCCCCTCTCCTCCTCCCCTCCTCCCTCTCCCCTCTCTCCCCCTCCCCCTCCTCACTCCCCTCCCCTCTCTCTTCCCCTCCCTCAGTCCCTCTCCTTCTCTCCCCGTCCCCCCCTCTCCCCCTCCCCCCCACTCTCTCCCTCTCCCTTTCTCCCCTCTCTCACTCTGCCCCTCCCTCTCCCCTCTCCCCCTCTCCTCCTCCCCTCCTCCCTCTCTCCCCCTCCCCCTCCTCTCTCCCCCTCCCCCTCCTCTCTCCCCCTCCCCTCCTCTCTCCCCCTCCCCCTCCTCTCTCCCACTCCCCACTCCCCTCTCTCCCCGTCCCTCTCCCCCTCCCCCCTCCCCCTCTCCCCCTTCCCCCCTCCCCCTCCCACTGTCCCCCTCCCCCTACTCACTGGTCCGGGCCTCTTCCTCCTCGTTGCAGTTGATGAGCAGGAACCGGGGGCTCTTGGGGCAGCAGAGCAGCAGGCCGCACTGGACCAGCGACGGGAAGGCCGTGAATCCCAGCAGCAGCGGCCACAGATTGGCTGTTCCCAGCAGGGCCTGGAGCCCGAAAATCTGAGGGAGAGACGGGGGTTAGACTCAGTGTGCGAGACCCAGACACAAACTCAGGGCCAGGCTCTGGGGCCTGTTCCCTCCTCTCTCCCCCCTCCCCTCCCCCGCCCTGCCTCAGGCCTGACCTCCCCCTCCCCTCCTCGGGCCTAACCTCCCCCTCCCCTCCCCCTCCCCTCCTCGGGCCTAACCTCCCCCTCCCCTCCCCTCCCCCGCCCTGCCTCAGGCCTGACCTCCCCCTCCCCTCCTCGGGCCTAACCTCCCCCTCCCCTCCCCCGCCCTGCCCCGGGCCTAACCTCCCCCTCCCCTCCCCCTCCCCTCCTCGGGCCTAACCTCCCCCTCCCCTCCCCCGCCCTGCCCCGGGCCTAACCTCCCCCTCCCCTCCTCGGGCCTAACCTACCCCTCCCCTCCACCGCTCTGCCTCGGGCCTAACCTCCCCCTCCACTCCCCCCTCGGGCCTACCTGGGTGATGAGGCTCCCGATCGCCCTCCCTCTCCCTCCCCCCCCTCCCACTCGGGCCTACCTGGGCGATGAGGATCCCGATCACCTTTCCTCCCTCCACTCCCCCCTCGGGCCTAACCTCCCCCTCCCCCTCGGGCCTAACCTCCCCCTCCCCCTCGGGCCTAACCTCCCCCTCCCCCTCGGGCCTAACCTCCCCCTCTCCCTCCCCCTCGGGCCTGCCTGGGCGATGAGGATCCCGATCACTCTCCCCTCCCCCACCCTCGGGCCTAACCTCCCCCTCCCCCTCGGGCCTAACCTCCCCTCCCCCTCGGGCCTAACCTCCCCCTCTCCCTCCCCCTCGGGCCTGCCTGGGCGATGAGGATCCCGATCACTCTCCCCTCCCCCCCCCTCGGGCCTAACCTCCCCCTCCCCCTCGGGCCTAACCTCCCCCCCCCCCTCCCCCTCGGGCCTACCTGGGCGATGAGGATCCCGATCACCCTCCCTCCCTCCCCCTCGGGCCTAACCTCCCCCCTCTCCCCACCCCTCGGGCCTACCTGGGCGATGAGGATCCCGATCACCCTCTCCCCCTCCCCCTCGGGCCTAACCTCCCCCTCTCCCCCTCCCCCTCGGGCCTAACCTCCCCCTCTCCCCACCCCTCGGGCCTAACCTCCCCCTCTCCCCACCCCTCGGGCCTAACCTCCACCTCCCCCTCAGGCCTAACCTCCCCCCTCCCCACCCCTCGGGCCTAACCTCCCCCCTCTCCCCACCCCTCGGGCCTAACCTCCACCTCCCCCTCAGGCCTAACCTCCCTTCCCTCCCCCTTGGGCCTACCTGGGCAATGAGGATCCCGATCACCCTCTCCCCCTCCCCCTCGGGTCTAACCTCCCCCTCTCCCCCTCCCCCTCGGGCCTAACCTCCCCCTCTCCCCACCCCTCGGGCCTAACCTCCCCCCTCTCCCCACCCCTCGGGCCTAACCTCCACCTCCCCCTCAGGCCTAACCTCCCCCCTCTCCCCACCCCTCGGGCCTACCTGGGCGATGAGGATCCCGATCACCCTCCCCCCTCCCCCTCGGGGCCTAACCTCCCCCTCCCCCTCGGGCCCTAACCTCCCCCTCTCCCCACCCCTCGGGCCTACCTGGGCGATGAGGATCCCGATCACCCTCCCTCCCTCCCCCTCGGGCCTAACCTCCCCCTCCCCCTCGGGCCTAACCTCCCCCTCCCCCTCGGGCCTAACCTCCCCCTCTCCCCACCCCTCGGGCCTACCTGGGCGATGAGGATCCCGATCACTCTCCCCTCCCCCCTCCCTCCCTCCCCCTCGGGCCTAACCTCCCCCTCTCCCCCACCCCTCGGGCCTACCTGGGCGATGAGGATCCCGATCACTCTCCCCTCCCCCCTCTCCCCACCCCCCTCGGGCCTAACCTCCCCCTCCCCCTCCCCCTCGGGCCTAACCTCCTCCTCCACTCCCCCCTCGGGCCTACCTGGGCGATGAGGATCCCGATCACCCTCCCTCCCTCCCCCTCGGGCCTAACCTCCCCCTCCCCCTCGGGCCTAACCTCCCCCTCCCCCTCGGGCCTAACCTCCCCCTCTCCCCACCCCTCGGGCCTACCTGGGCGATGAGGATCCCGATCACTCTCCCCTCCCCCTCCCTCCCTCCCCCTCGGGCCTAACCTCCCCCTCTCCCCACCCCTCGGGCCTACCTGGGCGATGAGGATCCCGATCACTCTCCCCTCCCCCCTCTCCCCACCCCCTCGGGCCTAACCTCCCCCTCCCCCTCCCCCTCGGGCCTAACCTCCTCCTCCACTCCCCCCTCGGGCCTACCTGGGCGATGAGGATCCCGATCACCCTCCCTCCCTCCCCCTCGGGCCTAACCTCCCCCTCCCCCTCGGGCCTAACCTCCCCCTCTCCCCACCCCTCGGGCCTACCTGGGTGATGAGGATCCCGATCACCCTCCCTCCCTCCCCCTCGGGCCTAACCTCCCCCTCCCCCTCGGGCCTAACCTCCCCCTCCACCTCGGGCCTAACCTCCCCCCTCTCCCTCCCCCTCGGGCCTACCTGGGCGATGAGGATCCCGATCACTCTCCCCTCCCCCCTCTCCCTCCCCCTCGGCCCTAACCTCCCCCTCCCCCTCCCCCTCCCCCTCCCCCCTCTCCCTCCCCCTCGGCCCTAACCTCCCCCTCCCCCTCCCCCTCGGGCCTACCTGGGCGATGAGGATCCCGATCACTCTCCCCTCCCCCCTCTCCCTCCCCCTCGGCCCTAACCTCCCCCTCTCCCTCCCCCTCGGCCCTAACCTCCCCCTCCCCCTCGGCCCTGGGAACCTCCCCCTCCCCCTCCCCCTCGGGCCTACCTGGGCGATGAGGATCCCGATCACCCTCCCTCCCTCCCCCTCTCCACCTCCCCCTCGGCCCTAACCTCCCCCTCCCCCTCCCCCTCGGCCCTAACCTCCCCCTCCCCCACCCCTCGGGCCTACCTGGGCGATGAGGATCCCGATCACTCTCCCCTCCCCCCTCTCCCCACCCCTCGGGCCTACCTGGGCGATGAGGATCCCGATCACTCTCCCCTCCCCCCTCTCCCCCTCCCCCTCGGGCCTAACCTCCACCTCCCCCTCGGCCCTAACCTCCCCCTCCCCCTCCCCCTCGGGCCTACCTGGGCGATGAGGATCCCGATCACTCTCCCCTCCCCCCTCTCCCCACCCCTCGGGCCTACCTGGGCGATGAGGATCCCGATCACTCTCCCCTCCCCCCTCTCCCCCTCCCCCTCGGGCCTAACCTCCACCTCCCCCTCGGCCCTAACCTCCCCCTCCCCCTCCCCCTCGGGCCTACCTGGGCGATGAGGATCCCGATCACCTCTCCCCTCCCCCCTCTCCCCACCCCTCGGGCCTACCTGGGCGATGAGGATCCCGATCACTCTCCCCTCCCCCTCCCCCTCCCCCTCGGGCCTACCTGGGCGATGAGGATCCCGATCACTCTCCCCTCCCCCCTCTCCCCCTCCCCCTCGGGCCTAACCTCCACCTCCCCCCTCGGCCCTAACCTCCCCCTCTCCCTCCCCCTCGGGCCTAACCTCCCCCTCCCCCTCGGCCCTAACCTCCCCCTCCCCCTCCCCCTCGGCCTACCTGGGCGATGAGGATCCCGATCACCCTCCCTCCCTCCCCCTCGGCCCTAACCTCCCCCTCCCCCTCGGCCCTAACCTCCCCCTCCCCCTCCCCCTCGGGCCTACCTGGG
>NW_027250722.1:10000-20034 GCF_044704955.1 Pristiophorus japonicus | reverse complement strand
ATTTGGAAAGAGGTGACATGATAGGTCCAAGTCAGCATGGATTTGTGAAAGGGAAATCATGCTTGACAAATCTTCTGGAATTTTTTGAGGATGTTTCCAGTAGAGTGGACAAGGGAGAACCAGTTGATGTGGTGTATTTGGACTTTCAGAAGGCTTTCGACAAGGTCCCACACAAGAGATTAATGTGCAAAGTTAGAGCACATGGGATTGGGGGTAGTGTGCTGACGTGGATTGAGAACTGGTTGTCAGACAGGAAGCAAAGAGTAGGAGTAAATGGGGACTTTTCAGAATGGCAGGCAGTGACTAGTGGGGTACTGCAAGGTTCTGTGCTGGGGCCCCAGCTGTTTACATTGTACATTAATGATTTAGACGAGGGGATTAAATGTAGTATCTCCAAATTTGCAGATGACACTAAGTTGGGTGGCAGTGTGAGCTGCGAGGAGGATGCTATGAGGCTGCAGAGTGACTTGGATAGGTTAGGTGAGTGGGCAAATGCATGGCAGATGAAGTATAATGTGGATAAATGTGAGGTTATCCACTTTGGTGGTAAAAACAGAGAGACAGAATATTATCTGAACGGTGACAGATTAGGACAAGGGGAGGTGCAACGAGACCTGGGTGTCATGGTACATCAGTCATTGGAGGTTGGCCATGCAGGTACAGCAGGCGGTTAAGAAAGCAAATTTCATGTTGGCCTTCATAGCGAGGGGATTTGAGTACAGGGGCTGGGACATGTTGCTACAGTTGTACAGGGCCTTGGTGAGGCCACACCTGGAGTATTGTGTACAGTTTTGGTCTCCTAACCTGAGGAAGGACATTCTTGCTATTGAGGGAGTGCAGCGAAGGTTCACCAGACTGATTCCCGGGATGGTGGGACTGACCTATCAAGAAAGACTGGATCAACTGGGCTTGTATTCACTGGAGTTCAGAAGGATGAGAGGGGGACCTCATAGAAACGTGTAAAATTCTGACGGGACGGGACAGGTTAGATGCAGGAAGAATGTTCCCGATGTTGGGGAAGTCCAGAACCAGGGGGTCACAGTCTAAGGATAAGGGGGAAGCCATTTAGGACCGAGATGAGGAGAAACTTCTTCACCCAGAGTGTGGTGAACCTGTGGAATTCTCTACCACAGAAAGTTGTTGAGGCCAATTCACTAAATATATTCAAAATGGAGTTAGATGAGGTCCTTACTACTCGGGGGATCAAGGGGTATGGTGAGAAAGCAGGAATGGGGTACTGAAGTTGCATGTTCAGCCATGAACTCATTGAATGGCGGTGCAGGCAAGAAGGGCCCAATGGCCTGCTCCTGCACCTAGTTTCTATGTTTCTATGTTTCCATGAGACAGAGAGAGAGAGAGGGAGAGAAAGAGCGAGAGAGAGAGAGAGAGAGAGAGAAAGAAAGAAACGGAGAGAGAGAGAGAGAGAAAGGGAATTGAATTAACTTTCTGCTAATTTATTTTGTTCCTGATATAAAATATAATTTGTTTCTGGAAGGAGAGGAATTGAAAATAAATGAGAGAAGTGGTCCTAAATATCGAGGGGAATCTGTTGCTGAGGGATCACACACACTCACAGATATCCTGCAACCCCTGCAGTCACACACACACATTCTTACTGTGATGTAACAGTGTGGCACTCCCTCAGTACTGCCCCTCCGACAGTGCGGGGCTCCCTCAGTACTGCCGCTCCGACAGTGCCGTGCTCCCTCAGTACTGCCCCTCCGACAGTGCGGCGCTCCCTCAGTACTGCCCCTCCGACAGCGCAGTGCGGCACTCCCTCAGTACTGCCCCTCCGACAGTGCGGCACTCCCTCAGTACTGCCCCTCCGACAGTGTGGCGCTCCCTCAGTACTGCCCCTCCGACAGTGCAGCACTCCCTCAGTACTGCCCCTCCGACAATGCGGCACTCCCTCAGTACCGCCCCTCCGACAGTGCAGTGCGGCACTCCCTCAGTACTGCCCCTCCGACAGTGCGGCACTCCCTCAGTACTGCCCCTCCGACAGTGCGGCACTCCCTCAGTACTGCCCCTCCGACAGCGCAGTGCGGCACTCCCTCAGTACTGCCCCTCCGACAGTGCGGCACTCCCTCAGTACTGCCCCTCCGACAGTGCGGCACTCCCTCAGTACTGCCCCTCCGACAGTGCAGCACTCCCTCAGTACTGCCCCTCCGACAATGCGGCACTCCCTCAGTACTGCCCCTCCGACAGTGCACGCTCTCACACACTCTCTTTCACACTCACTCTAACACTCACTCACTCACTCTCTTACGCACACACTCTCACACTCATTCACTCACACTCACTCACTCACTCACACTCACTCTCACACACTCTCACACTCACTCACTCTCACACACTCACTCACTCACACTCACTCACTCACACTCACTCTCACACTTACTCACTCACACTCACTCACTCTCTCACACACACTCACACTCACTCACTCATTCACACATTCACACTCACTCGAACACTCACTCACTCCTTCTCTCACTCACACTCTAACACTCACTCACTCTCTCACACACACTCTCACACTCACTCACTCACTCTCTCACACACACTCTCACTCACACACTCACTCTCACTCACACTCTAACACTCACTCACTCTCTCACACACACTCTCACTCACTCTCACATTCACTCACTCACACACACTCTAACACTCACTCACTCTCTCACACACACTCTCACACTCACTCTCTCACACACACTCTAACACTCTCACACACACACACTCTCTCACTCACACACTCACTCTCTCACACACTCACTCTCACACTCTCACACTCACTCTCTCACACACACACTCTCTCACTCTCTCACTCACTCACTCACTCTCTCACACACTCACTCTCACACTCATTCACTCACTCTCACACACTCTCACTCTCACACTCTCACACTCACTCTCTCACACACACACTCTCTCACTCTCTCACTCACTCACTCACTCTCTCACACACTCACTCTCACACTCACTCACTCACTCTCTCACACACTCACTCTCACACTCACTCACTCACTCTCTCACTCATTCACTCACTCTCACACACACTCACTCACTCACTCTCTCACTCATTCACTCACTCTCACACACACTCACACACTCAGAGTAGATGTTCTAACCCGCCAGGAGTAGGTCAGTGCTGCAGCCTTGATGCAGATGATAAATTGCTGCGTTGCTGCCTGGGATTATTCTGTTGTCCTTCCCTGAGGAACCAGGAGGTCATCTTGTGAACGAGGTGATGGTCAGCTGCTTTTCATCCCAGCTTTGAGCGTCGCGATATCTCTCCATCCCTCCACCCACACATTCCCTCTCTCCATCCCTCCACCCACGCATTCCCTCTCTCCATCCCTCCACCCACACATTCCCTCTCTCCATCCCTCCACCCACACATTCCCTCTCTCCATCCCTCCACCCACACATTCCCTCTCTCCATCCCTCCACCCACGCATTCCCTCTCTCCATCCCTCCACCCACACATTCCCTCTCTCCATCCCTCCACCCACGCATTCCCTCTCTCCATCCCTCCACCCACGCATTCCCTCTCTCCATCCCTCCACCAACACATTCCCTCTCTCCATCCCTCCACCCACGCATTCCCTCTCTCCATCCCTCCATCCACGCATTCCCTCTCTCCATTCCTCCACCCACGCATTCCCTCTCTCCATCCCTCCACCCACGCATTCCCTCTCTCCATCCCTCCACCCACACATTCCCTCTCTCCATCCCTCCACCCACACATTCCCTCTCTCCATCCCTCCACCCACACATTCCCTCTCTCCATCCCTCCACCCACACATTCCCTCTCTCCATCCCTCCACCCACACATTCCCTCTCTCCATCCCTCCACCCACGCATTCCCTCTCTCCATCCCTCCACCCACACATTCCCTCTCTCCATCCCTCCACCCACGCATTCCCTCTCTCCATCCCTCCACCCACACAATTCCCTCTCTCCATTCCTCCACCCACGCATTCCCTCTCTCCATCCCTCCACCCACGCATTCCCTCTCTCCATCCCTCCACCCACACATTCCCTCTCTCCATCCCTCCACCCACACATTCCCTCTCTCCATCCCTCCACCCACACATTCCCTCTCTCCATCCCTCCACCCACACATTCCCTCTCTCCATCCCTCCACCCACACATTCCCTCTCTCCATCCCTCCACCCACGCATTCCCTCTCTCCATCCCTCCACCCACACATTCCCTCTCTCCATCCCTCCACCCACGCATTCCCTCTCTCCATCCCTCCACCCACACATTCCCTCTCTCCATCCCTCCACCCACACATTCCCTCTCTCCATTCCTCCACCCACACATTCCCTCTCTCCATCCCTCCACCCACACATTCCCTCTCTCTCTCCCTCACTGTCCCTCTCTCCCCCGTGTTCTACTTTCTCTCACCGTTAAGTGGGTCACGCATTCTCCGACCCACAGCTGGGCTGCAACTTGCAGTGAGGAGGGTTTCAGGGGAAGAGACGTCACATCAACCCTCGCTCCCCACCGTAACCCTCTCCCCTCACTATCCTCTCCCTCCCTCTCAACTTCCCACCATCCCCTCCCTCCCTCCCCTCTCTCCCCCTCCTCTCACTCCCCTCCCTCTCTCCCCCCTCTCTCTCACTCCCTCTCCATCCCTCCCTCCCTCCTCTCTCACTCCATCTCTCCCTCCCTCCTCTCTCCCTCTCTCCCCTCTCCCTCCCTCCCTCTCCCTCCCCTCCCTCCCTCGCTCGCTCCCCTCTCTCCCCCTCCTCTCACTCCCCTCCCTCCCTCTCCCTCCCCTCTCCCTCCCCTCCCTCCCTCTCCCCCTCTCTCCCTCCCTCTCTCTCCCTCTCGCTCCCTTCCTCCCTCCCCTCCCTCCCTCTCTGTCTCTGTCTCTCTCTCTCTCTCACTTCCCCTCCTTCCCTCTCTATCCATCCCTCCCTCCTCTCTCTTCCTCCCCTCTCCCTCCCTCTCTCTCCCCTCCTCTCTCTCTCCCTCCCTCCCTCTCTCTCTCCCTCCCTCCCTCTCTCCCTCCCTCCCTCTCTCCCTCCATCCCCCTCCTTCTCTCCTTCCCGTCCTCTCCCTCTCCCTCCCTCTCTCTCCCTCCATCCCCCTCCTTCTCTCCCTCCCCTCCCTCGCTCTCCCCTCCCACAAACCCTCACTCACCTTGTGCTGTTCCTCCATCTCTGAGTCGATCCGAGCTCCGATCAGGCGGTGAGGAGGAACACCTTCGATTCAAAGTGAAGAAACTGGTCTCCGAGTTCCCGATCAGTGGTCACACAACAACCAGTGGAGGGCCAGTCCCCACCAGGAAACCTTCCTTGTGCTCAACCACACCGAGCACTATCCAGGCGTATCTCTGTCTCCCTCTGTGTCACGCTCTCTCTCTCTCTGTCTCTCTCTCTCTCTGTCTCTCTCTCTCTCTCTGTCCCTCTCTCTGTCTCTCTCTGTCCCTCTCTCTGTCTCTCTCTCTCTGTCTCTCTCTCTCTCTCTCTGTGTCACGCTCTGTCTCTCTCTCTCTGTCTCTCTCTCTCTCTCTCTGTCTCTCTGTCTCTCTCTCTGTCTCTGTCTGTGTCACGCTCTGTCTCTCTCTCTCTGTCTCTCTCTGTCTCTCTCTCTCTCTGTGTCACGCTCTGTCTGTCTCGCTCTCTCTGTCTCTCTCTCTCTCTCTGTCACGCTCTGTCTCTGTCTCTCTCACACACACGCTACCGGTAAATGTAATTCGTCACTCAAACACCGCTTCCTGGTGCTGGGTGGCTTTTTATAGACACGACTTCACTGCGGATGAAACATGACAACAAACACGTTTCGAGCAGAATCACTGACGTCACTAATCCCCGTCTTGCAGTGGCAAAGAAGGAGGAGCTCAAATCGTCAGAGCAGAGTTAACCCCTCACTCACTCCCTCCCTATCCCAGGGTCACTGGACAGGGATCAGGAGCAGGAACCCGGGCTGATGTATCTGTTACTGAGGGGTAATGGTAGTGTAGGGGTGTGAGGCACACACACATAGAAACATAGAAACAGAGACAATAGGTGCAGGAGTAGGCCATTGGGCCCTTCTAGCCTGCACCACCATTCAATGAGTTCATGGCTGAACATGCAACTTCAGTACCCCATTCCTGCTTTCTCACCATACCCCTTGATCCCCCGAGTAGTAAGGACTACATCTAACTCCTTTTTGAATATATTTAGTGAATTGGCCTCAACAACTCTCTGCGGTAGAGAATTCCACAGGTTCACCACTCTCTGGGTGAAGAAGTTTCTCCTCATCTCGGTCCTAAATGGCTTACCCCTTATCCTTAGACTGTGTGACCCCTGGTTCTGGACTTCCCCAACATCGGGAACATTCTTCCTGCATCTAACATGTCTGAACCCGTCAGAATTTTAAACGTCTCTATGAAGTCCCCTCTCATTCTTCTGAACTCCAGTGAATACAAGCCCAGTTGATCCAGTCTTTCTTGTTATGTCAGTCCCACCATCCCGGGAATCAGTCTGGTGAACCTTCGCTGCACTCCCTCAATAGCAAGAATGTCCTTCCTCAGGTTAGCAGACCCAAAACTGAGCACAATACTCCAGGTGTGGCCTCACCAAGGCCCTGTACAACTGTAGCAACACCTCCCTGCCCCTGTACTCAAATCCCCTCGCTATGAAGGCCAACATGCCATTTGCTTTCTTCACCGCCTGCTGTACCTGCATGCCAACCTTCAATGACTGATGTACCATGACACCCAGGTCTCGTTGCACCTTCCCTTTTCCTAATCTGTCACCATTCAGATAATAGTCTGTCTCTCTGTTTTTACCACCAAAGTGGATAACCTCACATTTATCCACATTATACTTCATCTGCCATGCATTTGCCCACTCACCTAACCTATCCAAGTCACCCTGCAGCCTCATAGCATCCTCCTCACAGCTCACACTGCCACCCAACTTAGTGTCATCCGCAAATTTGGAGATACTGCATTTAATCCCCTCATCTAAATCATTAATGTACAGTGTAAACAGCTGGGGCCCCAGCACAGAACCTTGCGGTACCCCACTAGTCACTGCCTGCCATTCTGAAAAGTACCCATTTACTCCTACTCTTTGCTTCCTGTCTGACAACCAGTTCTCAATCCACGTCAGCACACTACCCCCAATCCCATGTGCTTTAACTTTGCACATTAATCTCTTGTGTGGGACCTTGTCGAAAGCCTTCTGAAAGTCCAAATATACCACATCAACTGGTTCTCCTTTGTCCACTGTACTGGAAACATCCTCAAAAAATTCCAGAAGATTTGTCAAGCATGATTTCCCTTTCACAAATCCATGCTGACTTGGACCTATCATGTCATCTCTTTCCAAATGCGCTGCTATGACATCCTTAATAATTGATTCCATCATTTTACCCACTACTGAGGTCAGGCTGACCGGTCTATAATTACCTGTTTTCTCTCTCCCTCCTTTTTTAAAACGTGGGGTTACATTGGCTACCCTCCACTCCATAGGAACTGATCCAGAGTCAATGGAATGTTGGAAAATGGCTGTCAATGCATCCACTATTTCCAAGGCCACCTCCTTAAGTACTCTGGGATGCAGTCCATCAGGCCCCGGGGATTTATCGGCCTTCAATCCCATCAATTTCCCCAACACAATTTCCCGAATAATAAAGATTTCCCTCAGTTCCCCCTCCTTACTAGACCCTCTGACCCCTTTTATATCCGGAAGGTTGTTTGTGTCCTCCCTAGTGAATACCGAACCAAAGTACTTGTTCAATTGGTCTGCCATTTCTTTGTTCCCCGTTATGACATCCACACACACACATACTCTCTCACTCACACACCCTCTCACACCCTCTCACACACTCTCACACACACTCACACACCCTCTCACACCCTCTCACACACTCTCACACACCCTCTCACACACCCTCTCACACACTCTCTCACTCACACACCCTCTCACACACACTCTCACACCCTCTCACACACCCTCTCACACCCTCTCACACACTCTCTCACTCACACACCCTCTCACACACACTCTCACACACACTCACACACCCTCTCACACACACTCTCACACACACTCTCACACCCTCTCACACACACTCTCACACACCCTCTCACACCCACTCACACCCACTCACACACACTCACACACACTCACACACACTCACACACACCCTCTCACACACACACTCTCTCACTCACACACCCTCTCACACCCTCTCACACACACTCTCACACACCCTCTCACACCCACTCACACACACTCACACACACTCTCTCACACACACTCACACTCTCTCACACACCCTCTCACACACACTCACACTCTCTCACACACCCTCTCACACACACTCTCACACACCCTCTCACACCCTCTCACACACACTCTCACACACCCTCTCACACCCTCTCACACACACTCTCACACACTCTCACACACACTCACACACCCTCTCACACACACTCTCACACACTCTCACACACACTCACACACCCTCTCACACACACTCTCACACACACTCTCACACCTCTCACACACACTCTCACACACCCTCTCACACCCACTCACACACACTCACACACACTCTCACACACCCTCACACACACACTCTCTCACTCACACACCCTCTCACACCCTCTCACACACACTCTCACACACCCTCTCACACCCACTCACACACACTCACACACACTCTCTCACACACCCTCTCACACACACTCACACTCTCTCACACACCCTCTCACACACACTCTCACACATCCTCTCACACACACTCACACACACTCTCTCACACACACTCACACTCTCTCACACACACTCACACACACACTCACACACACATTCACACACACTCTCACACACCCTCTCACACACACTCACACACACTCTCACACACACTCACACACTCTCACACAAACACACTCACTCTCACATACACACTCTCACACTCACACACACACACTCACTCTCACACACACACACACTCTCACACAAACACACTTACTCTCACACACACACACTCACTCTCACATACACACTCTCACACTCACACACATACACTCACACTCACACACACACACTCTCACACAAACACACTCACTCTCTCTCACACACACACTCTCTCTCACACACAAACACTCTCTCACACACACACACACTCTCTCACACACACCGCCTCCAACACTCACTCCCTCCACCGCCTCCAACACTCACTCCCTCCACCTCCTCCAACACTCACTCCCTCCACCCCCTCCAACACTCACTCCCTCCACCCCCTCCAACACTCACTCCCTCCACCCCCTCCAACACTCACTCCCTCCACCCCCTCCAACACTCACTCCCTCCACCCCCTCCAACACTCACTCCCTCCACCACCTCCAACACTCACTCCCTCCACCCCCTCCAACACTCACTCCCTCCACCCCCTCCAACACTCACTCCCTCCACCCCCTCCAACACTCACTCCCTCCACCGCCTCCAACACTCACTCCCTCTACCACCTCCAACACTCACTCCCTCCACCGCCTCCAACACTCACTCCCTCCACCTCCTCCAACACTCACTCCCTCCACCCCCTCCAACACTCACTCCCTCCACCCCCTCCAACACTCACTCCCTCCACCGCCTCCAACACTCACTCCCTCCACCACCTCCGACACTCACTCCCTCCACCCCCTCCAACACTCACTCCCTCCACCGCCTCCAACACTCACTCCCTCCACCACCTCCAACACTCACTCCCTCCACTGCCTCCAACACTCACTCCCTCCACCACCTCCAACACTCACTCCCTCCACCCCCTCCAACACTCACCCCTTCCAACACTCACTCCCTCCACCCCCTCCAACACTCACTCCCTCCACCGCCGGCGCCCCCTGGCTGCAGAGTGCACCGGCCACAAGATGCACCGCGGCAACTCGCCAAGGCTTCTTCGACAGCACCTCCCGAACCCGCGGCCTCTACCCGCCTCGAGGGACAAGGGCAGCAGGCTGTACGGGAAACATCACCTCCACAGTGTCCTGGGGCCAATAGTTATCCCTCAACCTGCAT